>NW_027437481.1:0-52000 GCF_964204645.1 Tubulanus polymorphus | reverse complement strand
AGTAGAATCGGTCGACAATCGGGGTTGTAGACATTGTCGACGAGTAGAATCGGTCGACAATCGGGGTTGTAGACATTGTCGACGAGTAGAATCGGTCGCAGCCGAATTACTCCTTTTTCTATAAATGTATCTTTGAGCGAGGAACTATTCCACGCTATACTGGACTTGAACCAAAATGTGTTAGAATAAAACGCTTTGTTATTGTTCAAAAGTAAAAACTTTTGTCCCGACAAAAAAATTTGTTGAGCGAAAACAATTCGTTGGAATGAAAACAATTTTGTTTGTTCGAACAATATACTGTTTGTTTGAACAAATAAATTGCCCATGGGCAAAGTGTGGTTTACCTTGAAAGCTAGAGGTTGTTTGGAGTAAGGGCTTTGCTTAAAAAATCTTTTTAATTCACGACTTCAAAGTTCTAGAAGTTTATATTGCATTTTATCTTTCTTAAAGAATTATTTTGTTGTCAAATAAGACCTAAAATAAACATTTGTTTATGGTCTACGTCCAAAATTTCGTATGGTACAGGTAGGCGCGGCATTGGAAACTATTTCATATTTTCAAAGAAATATTTTCACAATAGGAAAAACTATTCAAATAAAATTCCTATGATGTCACATATCAGAGGGTGGCTGAATATTGAGTCTTGGAAAACAAACCGGGGCGTAGTATTAGATCGTTCTAAATCCTGGAATTTACCACTACAATATTCAGACCTCGGCCTATACCTATAGTTTGATGCTTAGTATTTTCAGGTCACAAGAAATTACAATTTATTACAAATTCTATCAAACAGAAAACACAGCCGAATGAAAAAAATGCTCACATAAAAAAACCTACCGCGATTTTACATGAATTGGCTCAATGCCAACCTCATACTGCTGACAAAGGTAAACCAAAAATCTTTCGATTTGTAATAGATATTTGATCGAATAAAGCGCTGTTATTGTTCGAACGAAAAAGTTTTTGTCCCAACCATAAAAATTTGTTGAGGGAAAACAATTTTGTTCGAATGAATGTTCGGATGAGAACAATTCTGTTCGATTGAACATATTACTTCTTTGTTCAAACAAAAAAGGCGGCAAAATTTGATCAATTACAATTCAAAAATGTTTGCTATTCTCGGGGATTTCAATTTCTACAAAATCCATCAAAACCATCCGCATCTCCAAGGCTGATAAAGGCGGCAAAATAGTTATTCAAGATTTGATCAATTATACAATTCTAAAATGTTTGCTATTCTCGGGGATTCCAATTTCTACAAAATCCATCAAAACCATCCGCATCTCCAAGGCTGATAAAGGCGGCAAAATTTTTATTCCAGATTTGATCAATTACAATTCTAAAATGATTGCTATTCTCGGGGATTCCAATTTCTACAAATCAACCAGAAACAACCCTTTGAAAAAGATGCAATCAGCTTTTAATTTAGGTTTAAAAAACATCTCTAAGAAATTTCCTAATCATTCGGATTTCATCTCCAAATTCAACTCTCGGCTTCCAAATCTTCCTTATGCTTATGGTCTTCCTAAAATTCATAAACCCAATTCACCTTTAAGACCGATCATTTCTAATATCAATTCTCCATTATATCGGCTCTCCAAATATCTGGCTAAAGTACTCTCCCCGGCTCTGGGTACTTTTTCTGATTCTCACATTCAGCACAATATGGATCTATTAGACAAACTCAAAAATCTCAAACCTAATGGCCAAAAATTTATATCTTTCGACGCTATATCCTTGTTTACAAATATACTATTGGAACCAACTCTCAATTTCTTAAGAAGAAAACTCCCGGACTCCAATCTTGATCTCCCGATTCCTGTAGATTGCTTACTTGAACTTTTGGAACAACCAATCTATACTTCCAATTCCAAGACAGATTCTATGAACAAATTTTCGGTTTCGCTATGGGTAACCGATTATCCCCCATTTTGGCTAATCTTTTCCTTGAACATTTTGAATCCAAAATTCTTCTAAATTACGCTGCCTCTACACCTAACTTTTGGATTAGATATATTGATGACATTCTGTGCTTAGTTTCTGATGATTTTGATCTTAACTCTTTTATTGACTTCATCAACTCTCGATATCCATCTCTGGAATTCACTTTTGAATGAGAACAAAATGACCAAATTCCCTTTTTAGATGTTCTAATCCACAATAAATACTCTCATTTGATTTTTTCAGTCTACCGTAAACCGATCAACGCTGAGGCATATCTCCATTTCTTTTCGTTTAGTGCTAAATCAATCAAAATTGGTCTCGCTCAAGGCCTCTTTCTCCGTGCACTGCGGATCTGCGATGAAACCTTCCTTTCGGCTGAATTATATAACTCTCCAACTGTCTTAAAAACTTGGCTTACCCTGATCGCATTTTGAAAATACTATTTCTTAGGCTAAACGTACTTTCTTTAATTCTAAACCTCCAGAAAATAAAGAACACATTTCAGAATTCATTGTAGTTCCGTATGTACCTGTTTTGGAAAAGTTTCGTCACTCTCTCCCTTCATTGGATAAACTAATCATTTTCACGTATTAAAACAAAATTAGCAAGACTTTGGTAAAAAACAATCAATCTCCACCTTTGGACTGTGGAGTTTACAAAATTCTTTGTTTTGGCTGTGATAAAATTTACTTTGGAGAAACTGGTCGTGATTTAAAAACTCAAATTTCGGGACACATAAAGGATATAATAAATCAAAAACCGGCTAGTGGCGTAGCCAATCAGGCTTGGAACACTGGTCATCGTTTTAATTTTGATAGAGCCGAAATTATTTATACTTCAAGCAATTACACTAAACACCACATAGTTGAGTCTGCCCTAATTACTCGTCACACAGATATTAGTACCAATTTAAATAATGGCTTTTCTCCTCACAATTCCCTTCTTTCTAAGTATATTACTTCTTGCCTTGCCAAACACTAATTAGTTACTCACTCACCGATTTACTCAATTAACTTGTTCTCCTCTGTATAAATACCCCTGTTTTTAGTCAATATTTAGTGTGAGATCGAAACGTCGTGTTCTTATATTTTAGATTGTTTCAATAAATAAATTCTCGATTTCAGATTTCTCTTAATTTTTAAATAGTGGGTTTTTATCTTATCATCTGTTCACCACGTTTGAGTGTGTTTATCGTACCAAAAAGCTATGTTATAGTTCGAACGAATAATGTTTTTCACGACAAAAAGAATTTGTTGAGCGAAAACATTCGTTGAAACGCAAATCAATCGGAAAATCGTTTCCTCCTAGAAAAAAATTGATTTAGCAGGAAATACGGATGTCAGTACAAAAAGTGATTTCTCATGCCAAAACCATACCGAATTCCTTATTTGGCGAAAGAAGGGGCGGAGACTAACGTTTTTGCCAGCCGCGATGTTGCTGCTGCTTGAGTGAGACGCTATGCCGATCCAACGGCAGCCATGAAATTTTACAAATCTAACATGACTCTCACAGTTTTTAGGGTGATTAAATTTGATAAAAAGCGTATTTCAGTGCTGCAACTTGGATTGACTGCTGCCCGCGCGAAGCCGTAATTCTCCGGGATTCGAACCTGCACGCAGCGGCCGCCTTAGTTATTATGAATTTGCTCCTGTTGCTCAGGGAAATTCAGCTATTTTCAACTCATTCGATCAACGCGGTTCATTGTTAAACTCTTTCCGTGCAAACTTTTTAAATTAAAAATCGCTAGACTGTTGGTGACCAAAAAAAAAAAAATTCAAAAATTATTCAGTTCTCAGACTTCTAGACAGTCTAATACTCTGTAAAAAGTTAAACGGTAGATTTCCTTTCTCCCGTAAATGTGCAATCTAAAAACGCCAATTGACGGCGTTTTCCGCAATTATACGAATATTATACGTGATTTGACGTTTGTCGACTGAATTTCTGTTAATAAACGGTTTTGGACACAACATAACGGTTATAAAACCATCGAATCCGTGAATAGACGTATTGAAACCGTTTATTATCAGTATTAGCGTTGAATGACGTTTTTCGTCCCGACCTAAAAATAGCAGACGCGATGAAACCGTCTATGGACGTTATCACCGGTTCAGCACGGTGTAACAATCGTAACTTCACGGTTTTTCTCGCGTTCACAACATCTTAAACATCAAAATGGCGGGTTTGGAGGAAGATCCCTCGACGGTCGAATATTTGCAGGTAAGGCCACTCCAAAAGAAAAACCCTGTTTCTCGGGCCCAACCGACCCGATATTTCCCCATTTCAAATAATCATTTTCAGAATAAAATATAATCGCCTACCGACCCTTTTTCAAAATTTTAAGTGAAATAACTTTTTTCAAAAATATGTGTGGCCGACCGACTACCAAAGTCCTTTCTCGTAAACATTTTTTTTACCAAATCGTGTGATGTCGGCACTTAGATCAATATCATAAAAACTTTTTATTTTATCGGATTTAAAATTTGATTCTGGAAATGGCGCAGCCATACTCAGACAACTTAGCTTATCAGACTTAGATGGCGACCTTGGACATTGTAATATTCCAGGAATTCCGTGAAATATGTTCAAAATATAGTTTTTTTTATAGTTAATTGTGCAAACACCTCAATTTCTTTTTATTATTGTGGTCTACTAGCTGTTAATCATATTCCTGACTAAAAATTTAGTCCAGTGAAAATTATTTACGGCAACCTACCCACTGATAGAAGAATAAACGATATTTTTTTTCTATAAAAAGAAAAAAAATGTCCTACCTACCTACCCATTTTGGTGATTGCCCTGCCCGAGAAACAGGATTTTCTTTTGGTGTGGCCTTAATTGCATTTTAAACCAATGTTTATTGTTTGATGCTCTGAAATCCTTGAGATATAATCTGCATGTGCTCGTTTGATTGTAAAATGGCCCATGAAATCAGATCTAAGAAGCCGATAAATTAGGCCTATAATTTGCCACATTGCCTGTCGTCGTTCAGCATGACTGCTGTGGTGGTGGCAGTGGTGTGACACATAAAATATGGCAGAATATTGCTGATTATCGATCATGGGCTATACTTCTGCTAAAATAGGCCTACTGGGTTACCACGCTCACTCTCTCCCTCCTATTCACATTTGCCCCCAGCAGGGATTTGAACCTGATGCAGTGGCGTTGGAAAGATACTTTATTTTATAGGGTTTTCTGTTATTTCACAGAAAACCCTATTGATATCCGCGTGATTATTATTATTATTATTTTCTTCCACACTATTTTTACCAAAAGAACATAGGCTTTGTTACCTTACCGCTGTTTCATATACAATCCATATAATATCGTTCAGCTCACTGAGATCTACAAATAGCCCGCGTGTTTTTTCACGAATCATCGTTACAAAAGTAATCATCGAAAATTTAGCCCCATTCAATGGGGCGACATGTTTTTCGAGTCGTCATCCCGAAATCAACCCGCAGGCCGACTGTCACTTCGATTATCAATTCAAGTATAAATGAACTAATTTATTGCCGCAGACTTCACATTCAGTCGCGGTCTTCAAACAGTGATTTTAACAATAGCCCTTTTTCCTCATCAAATCATATTACCGATACACTGGAAATTTACTACTTTAGATTTTAAAAGCACTGTCGAGCCGTAAACATCGACGAATCGACGTGTGTTACTACATCGTCGTTCCGGGGATCAGCTGCGAGTTTCTCCTCATCATGAACCTACGTGAAGTGAGCCTGTTATTCCAGCCTCGTATTCAGATATAGTGTGTACACACTGTACAGCTGCCTGTAGATACAGCTTGACATGAAATGTATAACTTAGCATGACAGATCGATGATAACTAACGTTAACGTTAGTATATAGCATCGGATACTGATACTCAAATTTCTCTGAAACAAAAACTCCAGGTTTCATAAAAACTGAGTATATTACTGAGTAGGCTCGATTGTTCAAGTAGATATAAAGTAAATGTCTGTGCACCGATTTGTTCAGGTATTATTTCAACTCACGATTGCATCATTCCGCGACAATTCAATATTTTGGTTTTATCGCCCGAGACGATTCATTATTTTGGTTTTATCGCCCGCGACAATTCATTAGTTTGGTTTTAACGCCCGCGACAATTCATTAGTTTGGTTTTGTCGCCCGCGACAATTCAATATTTTGGTTTTGTCGCCCGCGAAAATTCAATATTTTGGTTTTATCGCCCGCGACAATTCATTACTTTGGTTTTATCGCCACCGACCATTCATTATTTTGGTTTTGTCGCCCGCGACAATTCATTATTTTGGTTTTATATTTTGTTTTTGTCGCCCGCGACAATTTTCTTTTTTGGTTTTATCGCCTGCGACAATTCAATATTTTTGTTTTATCGCCCGCGATTATTCATTATTTTAGTTTTGTCGCCTGAGACAATTCATTATTTCGGTTTTTTCGCCCGCGACAATTCATTATTACGGTTTATCGCCCGCGACAATTCATTATTTTGGTTTTGTCACCCGCGACAATTCACCATTTTGGTATTGTCGCCCGCGACAATTCACCTTTTTGGTTTTGTCGCCCGCGACAATTCACCTTTTTGGTTTTGTCGCCCGCGACAATTAACCATTTTGGTTTTGTCGCCCGCGACAATTCACCATTTTGGTTTTGTCGCCCGCGACAATTAACCATTTTGGTTTTGTCGCCCGCGACAATTCACCATTTTGGTTTTATCGCCCACGACAATTCATTTTTTTGGTTTTATATTTTGTTTTTATCGCCCGCGCCAATTTTTTTTTGGTTTTGTTGCCCGCAACAATTCAATATTTTGGTTTTGTCGCCCGCGACAATTCATTAGTTTGGTTTTGTCGCCCGTGACAATTCAATATTTTGTTTTTATCGCCTGCGACAATTCATTATTTTGGTTTTGTCGCCCGAGACCATTCACTATTTTGGTTTTATCGCCCGCGTCAATTAATTATTTTGGTTTTGTCGCCCGCGAAAATTCATTATTTTGATTTTGTCGCCCGCGACGATTCAATATCTTGTTTTTGTCGCCCGAGACGATTCATTATTTTGGTTTTATCGCCCGTGACAATTCATTAGTTTGGTTTTATCGCCCGCGACAATTCATTAGTTTGGATTTGTCGCCCGCGAAAATTCAATATTTTGGTTTTATATTTTGTTTTTGTCGTCCGCGAAAATTCAATATTTTGGTTTTATCGCCCGCGACAATTCATTACTTTGGTTTTATCGCCACCGACCATTCATTATTTTGGTTTTGTCGCCCGCGACAATTCATTATTTTGGTTTTATATTTTGTTTTTGTCGCCCGCGACGATTCAATATCTTGTTTTTGTCGCCCGAGACGATTCATTATTTTGGTTTTATCGCCCGCGACAATTCATTAGTTTGGTTTTATCGCCCGCGACAATTCAATATTTTGTTTTTATCGCCCGCGACAATTCATTATTTTGGTTTTGTCACCCGAGACCATTCATTATTTTGGTTTTATCGCCCGCGACAATTCATTATTTTGATTTTGTCGCCCGCGACGATTCAATATTTTGTTTTTGTCGCCCGAGACAATTCATTATTTTGGTTTTATTGCCCGCGACAATTCAATATTTTTGTTGTATCGCCCGCGACAATTCATTAGTTTGGTTTTGTCGCCCGCGACAATTCAATATTTTGTTTTTATCGACCGCGACAATTCATTATTTTGGTTTTATCGCCCGAGACAATTTTCTTTTTTGTTTTTATCGCCCGCGACAATTCATTAGTTTGGTTTTGTCGCCCGCGACAATTCAATATTTTGTTTTTGTCGCCCGAGACGATTCATTATTTTGGTTTTATCGCCCGCGACAATTCATTAGTTTGGATTTGTCGCCCGCGAAAATTCAATATTTTGGTTTTATATTTTGTTTTTGTCGCCCGCGACAATTTTCTTTTTTGGTTTTATCGCCTGCGACAATTCAATATTTTTGTTTTATCGCCCGCGATTATTCATTATTTTGGTTTTGTCGCCTGAGACAAATCATTATTTTGGTTTTATCGCCCGCGACAATTCATTATTACGGTTTATCGCCCGCGACAATTCATTATTTTGGTTTTGTCACCCGCGACAATTCACCTTTTTGGTTTTGTCGCCCGCGACAATTAACCATTTTGGTTTTGTCGCCCGCGACAATTCACCATTTTGGTTTTGTCGCCCGCGACAATTCACCATTTTGGTTTTGTCGCCCGCGACAATTCACCATTTTGGTTTTATCGCCCACGACAATTCATTTTTTTGGTTTTATATTTTGTTTTTATCGCCCGCGCCAATTCATTATTTTGGTTTTATATTTTGTTTTTGTCGCCCGCGACGATTCAATATCTTGTTTTTGTCGCCCGAGACGATTCATTATTTTGGTTTTATATTTTGTTTTTGTCGCCCGCGACGATTCAATATCTTGTTTTTGTCGCCCGAGACGATTCATTATTTTGGTTTTATCGCCCGCGACAATTCATTAGTTTGGTTTTATCGCCCGCGACAATTCAATATTTTGTTTTTATCGCCTGCGACAATTCATTATTTTGGTTTTGTCGCCCGAGACCATTCATTATTTTGGTTTTATCGCCCGCGTCAATTAATTATTTTGGTTTTGTCGCCCGCGAAAATTCATTATTTTGATTTTGTCGCCCGCGACGATTCAATATCTTGTTTTTGTCGCCCGAGACGATTCATTATTTTGGTTTTATCGCCCGCGACAATTCATTAGTTTGGTTTTATCGCCCGCGACAATTCATTAGTTTGGATTTGTCGCCCGCGAAAATTCAATATTTTGGTTTTATATTTTGTTTTTGTCGCCCGCGACGATTCAATATCTTGTTTTTGTCGCCCGAGACGATTCATTATTTTGGTTTTATCGCCCGCGACAATTCATTAGTTTGGTTTTATCGCCCGCGACAATTCAATATTTTGTTTTTATCGCCCGCGACAATTCATTATTTTGGTTTTGTCACCCGAGACCATTCATTATTTTGGTTTTATCGCCCGCGACAATTCATTATTTTGATTTTGTCGCCCGCGACGATTCAATATTTTGTTTTTGTCGCCCGAGACAATTCATTATTTTGGTTTTATTGCCCGCGACAATTCAATATTTTTGTTGTATCGCCCGCGACAATTCATTAGTTTGGTTTTGTCGCCCGCGACAATTCAATATTTTGTTTTTATCGACCGCGACAATTCATTATTTTGGTTTTATCGCCCGCGACAATTTTCTTTTTTGTTTTTATCGCCCGCGACAATTCATTAGTTTGGTTTTGTCGCCCGCGACAATTCAATATTTTGTTTTTGTCGCCCGAGACGATTCATTATTTTGGTTTTATCGCCCGCGACAATTCATAAGTTTGGATTTGTCGCCCGCGAAAATTCAATATTTTGGTTTTATATTTTGTTTTTGTCGCCCGCGACAATTTTCTTTTTTGGTTTTATCGCCTGCGACAATTCAATATTTTTGTTTTATCGCCCGCGATTATTCATTATTTTGGTTTTGTCGCCTGAGACAAATCATTATTTTGGTTTTATCGCCACCGACCATTCATTATTTTGGTTTTGTCGCCCGCAACAATTCATTATTTTGGTTTTATATTTTGTTTTTGTCGCCCGCGACGATTCAATATCTTGTTTTTGTCGCCCGAGACGATTCATTATTTTGGTTTTATCGCCCGCGACAATTCATTAGTTTGGTTTTATCGCCCGCGACAATTCAATATTTTGTTTTTATCGCCCGCGACAATTCATTATTTTGGTTTTGTCACCCGAGACCATTCATTGTTTTGGTTTTATCGCCCGCGACAATTCATTATTTTGATTTTGTCGCCCGCGACGATTCAATATTTTGTTTTTGTCGCCCGAGACAATTCATTATTTTGGTTTTATTGCCCGCGACAATTCAATATTTTTGTTGTATCGCCCGCGACAATTCATTATTTTGATTTTGTCGCCCGCGACGATTCAATATTTTGTTTTTGTCGCCCGAGACAATTCATTATTTTGGTTTTATTGCCCGCGACAATTCAATATTTTTGTTGTATCGCCCGCGACAATTCATTAGTTTGGTTTTGTCGCCCGCGCCAATTCAATATTTTGTTTTTATCGACCGCGACAATTCATTATTTTGGTTTTATCGCCCGCGACAATTTTCTTTTTTGTTTTTATCGCCCGCGACAATTCATTAGTTTGGTTTTGTCGCCCGCGACAATTCAATATTTTGTTTTTGTCGCCCGAGACGATTCATTATTTTGGTTTTATCGCCCGCGACAATTCATTAGTTTGGATTTGTCGCCCGCGAAAATTCAATATTTTGGTTTTATATTTTGTTTTTGTCGCCCGCAACAATTTTCTTTTTTGGTTTTATCGCCTGCGACAATTCAATATTTTTGTTTTATCGCCCGCAATTATTCATTATTTTGGTTTTGTCGCCTGAGACAAATCATTATTTTGGTTTTATCGCCCGCGACAATTCATTATTACGGTTTATCGCCCGCGACAATTCATTATTTTGGTTTTGTCACCCGCGACAATTCACCTTTTTGGTTTTGTCACCGGCGACAATTCACCTTTTTGGTTTTGTCGCCCGCGACAATTAACCATTTTGGTTTTGTCGCCCGCGACAATTCACCATTTTGGTTTTGTCGCCCGCGACAATTCACCATTTTGGTTTTATCGCCCACGACAATTCATTTTTTTGGTTTTATATTTTGTTTTTATCGCCCGCGCCAATTCATTATTTTGGTTTTATATTTTGTTTTTGTCGCCCGCGACGATTCAATATCTTGTTTTTGTCGCCCGAGACGATTCATTATTTTGGTTTTATATTTTGTTTTTGTCGCCCGCGACGATTCAATATCTTGTTTTTGTCGCCCGAGACGATTCATTATTTTGGTTTTATCGCCCGCGACAATTCATTAGTTTGGTTTTATCGCCCGCGACAATTCAATATTTTGTTTTTATCGCCCGCGACAATTCATTATTTTGGTTTTGTCACCCGAGACCATTCATTATTTTGGTTTTATCGCCCGCGACAATTCATTATTTTGATTTTGTCGCCCGCGACGATTCAATATTTTGTTTTTGTCGCCCGAGACAATTCATTATTTTGGTTTTATTGCCCGCGACAATTCAATATTTTTGTTGTATCGCCCGCGACAATTCATTAGTTTGGTTTTGTCGCCCGCGACAATTCAATATTTTGTTTCAATTCATTATTTTGGTTTTATCGCCCGCGACAATTTTCTTTTTTGTTTTTATCGCCCGCGACAATTCATTATTTTGTTTTTGTCGCCCGAGACGATTCATTATTTTGGTTTTATCGCCCGCGACAATTCATAAGTTTGGATTTGTCGCCCGCGAAAATTCAATATTTTGGTTTTATATTTTGTTTTTGTCGCCCGCGACAATTTTCTTTTTTGGTTTTATCGCCTGCGACAATTCAATATTTTTGTTTTATCGCCCGCGATTATTCATTATTTTGGTTTTGTCGCCTGAGACAAATCATTATTTTGGTTTTATCGCCACCGACCATTCATTATTTTGGTTTTGTCGCCCGCGACAATTCATTATTTTGGTTTTATATTTTGTTTTTGTCGCCCGCGACGATTCAATATCTTGTTTTTGTCGCCCGAGACAATTCATTATTTTGGTTTTATCGCCCGCGACAATTCATTAGTTTGGTTTTATCGCCCGCGACAATTCAATATTTTGTTTTTATCGCCCACGACAATTCATTATTTTGGTTTTGTCACCCGAGACCATTCATTATTTTGGTTTTATCGCCCGCGACAATTCATTATTTTGATTTTGTCGCCCGCGACGATTCAATATTTTGTTTTTGTCGCCCGAGACAATTCATTATTTTGGTTTTATTGCCCGCGACAATTCAATATTTTTGTTGTATCGCCCGCGACAATTCATTAGTTTGGTTTTGTCGCCCGCGCCAATTCAATATTTTGTTTTTATCGACCGCGACAATTCATTATTTTGGTTTTATCGCCCGCGACAATTTTCTTTTTTGTTTTTATCGCCCGCGACAATTCATTAGTTTGGTTTTGTCGCCCGCGACAATTCAATATTTTGTTTTTGTCGCCCGAGACGATTCATTATTTTGGTTTTATCGCCCGCGACAATTCATTAGTTTGGATTTGTCGCCCGCGAAAATTCAATATTTTGGTTTTATATTTTGTTTTTGTCGCCCGCAACAATTTTCTTTTTTGGTTTTATCGCCTGCGACAATTCAATATTTTTGTTTTATCGCCCGCGATTATTCATTATTTTGGTTTTGTCGCCTGAGACAAATCATTATTTTGGTTGTATCGCCCGCGACAATTCATTATTACGGTTTATCGCCCGCGACAATTCATTATTTTGGTTTTGTCACCCGCGACAATTCACCTTTTTGGTTTTGTCACCGGCGACAATTCACCTTTTTGGTTTTGTCGCCCGCGACAATTAACCATTTTGGTTTTGTCGCCCGCGACAATTCACCATTTTGGTTTTGTCGCCCGCGACAATTCACCATTTTGGTTTTATCGCCCACGACAATTCATTTTTTTGGTTTTATATTTTGTTTTTATCGCCCGCGCCAATTCATTATTTTGGTTTTATATTTTGTTTTTGTCGCCCGCGACGATTCAATATCTTGTTTTTGTCGCCCGAGACGATTAATTATTTTGGTTTTATCGCCCGCGACAATTCATTAGTTTGGTTTTATCGCCCGCGACAATTCAATATTTTGGTTTTATCGCCCGCGACAATTCATTATTTTGGTTTTGTCGCCCGCGACGATTCAATATTTTGTTTTTGTCGCCCGAGACAATTCATTATTTTGTTTTTATCGCCCGCGACAATTCATTATTTTGGTTTTGTCGCCCGAGACCATTCATTATTTTGGTTTTATCGCCCGCGTCAATTAATTATTTTGGTTTTGTCGCCCGCGACAATTCATTATTTTGATTTTGTCGCCCGCGACGATTCAATATCTTGTTTTTGTTGCCCGAGACGATTCATTATTTTGGTTTTATCGCCTGCGACAATTCATTAGTTTGGTTTTATCGCCCGCGACAATTCATTAGTTTGGATTTGTCGCCCGCGAAAATTCAATATTTTGGTTTTATATTTTGTTTTTGTCGCCCGCGAAAATTCAATATTTTGGTTTTATCGCCCGCGACAATTCATTACTTTGGTTTTATCGCCACCGACCATTCATTATTTTGGTTTTGTCGCCCGCGACAATTCATTATTTTGGTTTTATATTTTGTTTTTGTCGCCCGCGACGATTCAATATCTTGTTTTTGTCGCCCGAGACGATTCATTATTTTGGTTTTATCGCCCGCGACAATTCATTAGTTTGGTTTTATCGCCCGCGACAATTCAATATTTTGTTTTTATCGCCCGCGACAATTCATTATTTTGGTTTTGTCACCCGAGACCATTCATTATTTTGGTTTTATCGCCCGCGACAATTCATTATTTTGATTTTGTCGCCCGCGACGATTCAATATTTTGTTTTTGTCGCCCGAGACAATTCATTATTTTGGTTTTATCGCCCGCGACAATTCATTATTTTGATTTTGTCGCCCGCGACGATTCAATATCTTGTTTTTATCGCCCGCGACAATTCATTATTTTGGTTTTGTCGCCCGAGACCATTCATTATTTTGGTTTTATCGCCCGCGTCAATTAATTATTTTGGTTTTGTCGCCCGCGACAATTCATTATTTTGATTTTGTCGCCCGTGACGATTCAATATCTTGTTTTTGTTGCCCGAGACGATTCATTATTTTGGTTTTATCGCCCGCGACAATTCATTAGTTTGGTTTTATCGCCCGCGACAATTCATTAGTTTGGATTTGTCGCCCGCGAAAATTCAATATTTTGGTTTTATATTTTGTTTTTGTCGCCCGCGAAAATTCAATATTTTTGTTTTATCGCCCGCGACAATTCATTACTTTGGTTTTATCGCCACCGACCATTCATTATTTTGGTTTTGTCGCCCGCGACAATTCATTATTTTGGTTTTATATTTGGTTTTTGTCGCCCGCGACAATTTTCTTTTTTGGTTTTATCGCCCGCGACAATTCATTATTTTGGTTTTGTCGCCTGAGACAAATCATTATTTTGGTTTTATCGCCCGCGACAATTCATTATTACGGTTTATCGCCCGCGACAATTCATTATTTTGGTTTTGTCACCCGCGACAATTCACCTTTTTGGTTTTGTCACCGGCGACAATTCACCTTTTTGGTTTTGTCGCCCGCGACAACTAACCATTTTGGTTTTGTCGCCCGCGACAATTCACCATTTTGGTTTTGTCGCCCGCGACAATTCACCATTTTGGTTTTGTCGCCCGCGACAATTCACCATTTTGTTTTTATCGCCCGCGCCAATTTTTTTTTGGTTTTGTTGCCCGCGACAATTCAATATTTTGGTTTTGTCGCCCGCGACAATTCATTATTTTGGTTTTATATTTTGTTTTTGTCGCCCGCGACAAATTTCTTTTTTGGTTTTATCGCCCGCGACAATTCATTATTTTGGTTTTGTCGCCTGAGACAAATCATTATTTTGGTTTTATCGCCCGCGACAATTCATTATTACGGTTTATCGCCCGCGACAATTCATTATTTTGGTTTTGTCACCCGCGACAATTCACCTTTTTGGTTTTGTCACCGGCGACAATTCACCTTTTTGGTTTTGTCGCCCGCGACAATTAACCATTTTGGTTTTGTCGCCCGCGACAATTCACCATTTTGGTTTTGTCGCCCGCGACAATTCACCATTTTGGTTTTGTCGCCCGCGACAATTCACCATTTTGTTTTTATCGCCCGCGCCAATTTTTTTTTGGTTTTGTTGCCCGCGACAATTCAATATTTTGGTTTTGTCGCCCGCGACAATTCATTAGTTTGGTTTTGTCGCCCGCGACAATTCAATATTTTGTTTTTATCGCCCGCGACAATTCATTATTTTGGTTTTGTCGCCCGAGACCATTCATTATTTTGGTTTTATCGCCCGCGTCAATTAATTATTTTGGTTTTGTCGCCCGCGACAATTCATTATTTTGATTTTGTCGCCCGCGACGATTCAATATCTTGTTTTTGTCGCCCGAGACGATTCATTATTTTGGTTTTATCGCCCGCGACAATTCATTAGTTTGGTTTTATCGCCCGCGACAATTCATTAGTTTGGATTTGTCGCCCGCGAAAATTCAATATTTTGGTTTTATATTTTGTTTTTGTCGCCCGCAAAAATTCTATATTTTGGTTTTATCGCCCGCGACAATTCATTACTTTGGTTTTATCGCCACCGACCATTCATTATTTTGGTTTTGTCGCCCGCGACAATTCATTATTTTGGTTTTATATTTTGTTTTTGTCGCCCGCGACGATTCAATATCTTGTTTTTGTCGCCCGAGACCATTCATTATTTTGGTTTTATCGCCCGCGACAATTCATTATTACGGTTTATCGCCCGCGACAATTCACCTTTTTGGTTTTGTCACCGGCGACAATTCACCTTTTTGGTTTTGTCGCCCGCGACAATTAACCATTTTGGTTTTGTCGCCCGCGACAATTAACCATTTTGGTTTTGTCGCCCGCGACAATTAACCATTTTGGTTTTGTCGCCCGCGAAAATTCAATATTTTGGTTTTATATTTTGTTTTTGTCGCCCGCAAAAATTCAATATTTTGGTTTTATCGCCCGCGACAATTCATTACTTTGGTTTTATCGCCACCGACCATTCATTATTTTGGTTTTGTCGCCCGCGACAATTCATTATTTTGGTTTTATATTTTGTTTTTGTCGCCCGCGACGATTCAATATCTTGTTTTTGTCGCCCGAGACGATTCATTATTTTGGTTTTATCGCCCGCGACAATTCATTAGTTTGGTTTTATCGCCCGCGACAATTCATTAGTTTGGATTTGTCGCCCGCGAAAATTCAATATTTTGGTTTTATATTTTGTTTTTTTCGCCCGCGAAAATTCAATATTTTGGTTTTATCGCCCGCGACAATTCATTACTTTGGTTTTATCGCCACCGACCATTCATTATTTTGGTTTTGTCGCCCGCGACAATTCATTATTTTGGTTTTATATTTTGTTTTTGTCGCCCGCGACAATTTTCTTTTTTGGTTTTATCGCCCGCGACAATTCATTATTTTGGTTTTGTCGCCTGAGACAAATCATTATTTTGGTTTTATCGCCCGCGACAATTCATTATTACGGTTTATCGCCCGCGACAATTCATTATTACGGTTTATCGCCCGCGACAATTCACCTTTTTGGTTTTGTCACCGGCGACAATTCACCTTTTTGGTTTTGTCGCCCGCGACAATTAACCATTTTGGTTTTGTCGCCCGCGACAATTAACCATTTTGGTTTTGTCGCCCGCGAAAATTCAATATTTTGGTTTTATATTTTGTTTTTGTCGCCCGCAAAAATTCAATATTTTGGTTTTATCGCCCGCGACAATTCATTACCTAGGTTTTATCGCCACCGACCATTCATTATTTTGGTTTTGTCGCCCGCGACAATTCATTATTTTGGTTTTATATTTTGTTTTTGTCGCCCGCGACGATTCAATATCTTGTTTTTGTCGCCCGAGACGATTCATTATTTTGGTTTTATCGCCCGCGACAATTCATTAGTTTGGTTTTATCGCCCGCGACAATTCAATATTTTGTTTTTATCGCCCGCGACAATTCATTATTTTGGTTTTGTCACCCGAGACCATTCATTATTTTGGTTTTATCGCCCGCGACAATTCATTATTTTGATTTTGTCGCCCGCGACGATTCAATATTTTGTTTTTGTCGCCCGAGACAATTCATTATTTTGGTTTTATCGCCCGCGACAATTCATTATTACGGTTTATCGCCCGCGACAATTCATTATTTTGGTTTTGTCACCCGCGACAATTCACCTTTTTGGTTTTGTCACCGGCGACAATTCACCTTTTTGGTTTTGTCGCCCGCGACAACTAACCATTTTGGTTTTGTCGCCCGCGACAATTCACCATTTTGGTTTTGTCGCCCGCGACAATTCACCATTTTGGTTTTGTCGCCCGCGACAATTCACCATTTTGTTTTTATCGCCCGCGCCAATTTTTTTTTGGTTTTGTTGCCCGCGACAATTCAATATTTTGGTTTTGTCGCCCGCGACAATTCATTATTTTGGTTTTATATTTTGTTTTTGTCGCCCGCGACAAATTTCTTTTTTGGTTTTATCGCCCGCGACAATTCATTATTTTGGTTTTGTCGCCTGAGACAAATCATTATTTTGGTTTTATCGCCCGCGACAATTCATTATTACGGTTTATCGCCCGCGACAATTCATTATTTTGGTTTTGTCACCCGCGACAATTCACCTTTTTGGTTTTGTCACCGGCGACAATTCACCTTTTTGGTTTTGTCGCCCGCGACAATTAACCATTTTGGTTTTGTCGCCCGCGACAATTCACCATTTTGGTTTTGTCGCCCGCGACAATTCACCATTTTGGTTTTGTCGCCCGCGACAATTCACCATTTTGTTTTTATCGCCCGCGCCAATTTTTTTTTGGTTTTGTTGCCCGCGACAATTCAATATTTTGGTTTTGTCGCCCGCGACAATTCATTAGTTTGGTTTTGTCGCCCGCGACAATTCAATATTTTGTTTTTATCGCCCGCGACAATTCATTATTTTGGTTTTGTCGCCCGAGACCATTCATTATTTTGGTTTTATCGCCCGCGTCAATTAATTATTTTGGTTTTGTCGCCCGCGACAATTCATTATTTTGATTTTGTCGCCCGCGACGATTCAATATCTTGTTTTTGTCGCCCGAGACGATTCATTATTTTGGTTTTATCGCCCGCGACAATTCATTAGTTTGGTTTTATCGCCCGCGACAATTCATTAGTTTGGATTTGTCGCCCGCGAAAATTCAATATTTTGGTTTTATATTTTGTTTTTGTCGCCCGCAAAAATTCTATATTTTGGTTTTATCGCCCGCGACAATTCATTACTTTGGTTTTATCGCCACCGACCATTCATTATTTTGGTTTTGTCGCCCGCGACAATTCATTATTTTGGTTTTATATTTTGTTTTTGTCGCCCGCGACGATTCAATATCTTGTTTTTGTCGCCCGAGACCATTCATTATTTTGGTTTTATCGCCCGCGACAATTCATTATTACGGTTTATCGCCCGCGACAATTCACCTTTTTGGTTTTGTCACCGGCGACAATTCACCTTTTTGGTTTTGTCGCCCGCGACAATTAACCATTTTGGTTTTGTCGCCCGCGACAATTAACCATTTTGGTTTTGTCGCCCGCGACAATTAACCATTTTGGTTTTGTCGCCCGCGAAAATTCAATATTTTGGTTTTATATTTTGTTTTTGTCGCCCGCAAAAATTCAATATTTTGGTTTTATCGCCCGCGACAATTCATTACTTTGGTTTTATCGCCACCGACCATTCATTATTTTGGTTTTGTCGCCCGCGACAATTCATTATTTTGGTTTTATATTTTGTTTTTGTCGCCCGCGACGATTCAATATCTTGTTTTTGTCGCCCGAGACGATTCATTATTTTGGTTTTATCGCCCGCGACAATTCATTAGTTTGGTTTTATCGCCCGCGACAATTCATTAGTTTGGATTTGTCGCCCGCGAAAATTCAATATTTTGGTTTTATATTTTGTTTTTTTCGCCCGCGAAAATTCAATATTTTGGTTTTATCGCCCGCGACAATTCATTACTTTGGTTTTATCGCCACCGACCATTCATTATTTTGGTTTTGTCGCCCGCGACAATTCATTATTTTGGTTTTATATTTTGTTTTTGTCGCCCGCGACAATTTTCTTTTTTGGTTTTATCGCCCGCGACAATTCATTATTTTGGTTTTGTCGCCTGAGACAAATCATTATTTTGGTTTTATCGCCCGCGACAATTCATTATTACGGTTTATCGCCCGCGACAATTCATTATTACGGTTTATCGCCCGCGACAATTCACCTTTTTGGTTTTGTCACCGGCGACAATTCACCTTTTTGGTTTTGTCGCCCGCGACAATTAACCATTTTGGTTTTGTCGCCCGCGACAATTAACCATTTTGGTTTTGTCGCCCGCGAAAATTCAATATTTTGGTTTTATATTTTGTTTTTGTCGCCCGCAAAAATTCAATATTTTGGTTTTATCGCCCGCGACAATTCATTACCTAGGTTTTATCGCCACCGACCATTCATTATTTTGGTTTTGTCGCCCGCGACAATTCATTATTTTGGTTTTATATTTTGTTTTTGTCGCCCGCGACGATTCAATATCTTGTTTTTGTCGCCCGAGACGATTCATTATTTTGGTTTTATCGCCCGCGACAATTCATTAGTTTGGTTTTATCGCCCGCGACAATTCAATATTTTGTTTTTATCGCCCGCGACAATTCATTATTTTGGTTTTGTCACCCGAGACCATTCATTATTTTGGTTTTATCGCCCGCGACAATTCATTATTTTGATTTTGTCGCCCGCGACGATTCAATATTTTGTTTTTGTCGCCCGAGACAATTCATTATTTTGGTTTTATTGCCCGCGACAATTCAATATTTTTGTTGTATCGCCCGCGACAATTCATTAGTTTGGTTTTGTCGCCCGCGACAATTCAATATTTTGTTTTTATCGCCCGCGACAATTCATTATTTTGGTTTTGTCGCCCGAGACCATTCATTATTTTGGTTTTATCGCCCGCGTCAATTAATTATTTTGGTTTTGTCGCCCGCGACAATTCATTATTTTGATTTTGTCGCCCGCGACGATTCAATATCTTGTTTTTGTCGCCCGAGACGATTCATTATTTTGGTTTTATCGCCCGCGACAATTCATTAGTTTGGTTTTATCGCCCGCGACAATTCATTAGTTTGGATTTGTCGCCCGCGAAAATTCAATATTTTGGTTTTATATTTTGTTTTTGTCGCCCGCAAAAATTCTATATTTTGGTTTTATCGCCCGCGACAATTCATTACTTTGGTTTTATCGCCACCGACCATTCATTATTTTGGTTTTGTCGCCCGCGACAATTCATTATTTTGGTTTTATATTTTGTTTTTGTCGCCCGCGACGATTCAATATCTTGTTTTTGTCGCCCGAGACCATTCATTATTTTGGTTTTATCGCCCGCGACAATTCATTATTACGGTTTATCGCCCGCGACAATTCACCTTTTTGGTTTTGTCACCGGCGACAATTCACCTTTTTGGTTTTGTCGCCCGCGACAATTAACCATTTTGGTTTTGTCGCCCGCGACAATTAACCATTTTGGTTTTGTCGCCCGCGACAATTAACCATTTTGGTTTTGTCGCCCGCGAAAATTCAATATTTTGGTTTTATATTTTGTTTTTGTCGCCCGCAAAAATTCAATATTTTGGTTTTATCGCCCGCGACAATTCATTACTTTGGTTTTATCGCCACCGACCATTCATTATTTTGGTTTTGTCGCCCGCGACAATTCATTATTTTGGTTTTATATTTTGTTTTTGTCGCCCGCGACGATTCAATATCTTGTTTTTGTCGCCCGAGACGATTCATTATTTTGGTTTTATCGCCCGCGACAATTCATTAGTTTGGTTTTATCGCCCGCGACAATTCATTAGTTTGGATTTGTCGCCCGCGAAAATTCAATATTTTGGTTTTATATTTTGTTTTTTTCGCCCGCGAAAATTCAATATTTTGGTTTTATCGCCCGCGACAATTCATTACTTTGGTTTTATCGCCACCGACCATTCATTATTTTGGTTTTGTCGCCCGCGACAATTCATTATTTTGGTTTTATATTTTGTTTTTGTCGCCCGCGACAATTTTCTTTTTTGGTTTTATCGCCCGCGACAATTCATTATTTTGGTTTTGTCGCCTGAGACAAATCATTATTTTGGTTTTATCGCCCGCGACAATTCATTATTACGGTTTATCGCCCGCGACAATTCATTATTACGGTTTATCGCCCGCGACAATTCACCTTTTTGGTTTTGTCACCGGCGACAATTCACCTTTTTGGTTTTGTCGCCCGCGACAATTAACCATTTTGGTTTTGTCGCCCGCGACAATTAACCATTTTGGTTTTGTCGCCCGCGAAAATTCAATATTTTGGTTTTATATTTTGTTTTTGTCGCCCGCAAAAATTCAATATTTTGGTTTTATCGCCCGCGACAATTCATTACCTAGGTTTTATCGCCACCGACCATTCATTATTTTGGTTTTGTCGCCCGCGACAATTCATTATTTTGGTTTTATATTTTGTTTTTGTCGCCCGCGACGATTCAATATCTTGTTTTTGTCGCCCGAGACGATTCATTATTTTGGTTTTATCGCCCGCGACAATTCATTAGTTTGGTTTTATCGCCCGCGACAATTCAATATTTTGTTTTTATCGCCCGCGACAATTCATTATTTTGGTTTTGTCACCCGAGACCATTCATTATTTTGGTTTTATCGCCCGCGACAATTCATTATTTTGATTTTGTCGCCCGCGACGATTCAATATTTTGTTTTTGTCGCCCGAGACAATTCATTATTTTGGTTTTATTGCCCGCGACAATTCAATATTTTTGTTGTATCGCCCGCGACAATTCATTAGTTTGGTTTTGTCGCCCGCGACAATTCAATATTTTGTTTTTATCGCCCGCGTCAATTAATTATTTTGGTTTTGTCGCCCGCGACAATTCATTATTTTGATTTTGTCGCCCGCGACGATTCAATATCTTGTTTTTGTCGCCCGAGACGATTCATTATTTTGGTTTTATCGCCCGCGACAATTCATTAGTTTGGTTTTATCGCCCGCGACAATTCATTAGTTTGGATTTGTCGCCCGCGAAAATTCAATATTTTGGTTTTATATTTTGTTTTTGTCGCCCGCGAAAATTCAATATTTTGGTTTTATCGCCCGCGACAATTCATTACTTTGGTTTTATCGCCACCGACCATTCATTATTTTGGTTTTGTCGCCTGCGACAATTCATTATTTTGGTTTTATATTTTGTTTTTGTCGCCCGCGACGATTCAATATCTTGTTTTTGTCGCCCGAGACGATTCATTATTTTGGTTTTATCACCCGCGACAATTCATTAGTTTGGTTTTATCGCCCGCGACAATTCAATATTTTGTTTTTATTGCCCGCGACAATTCATTATTTTGGTTTTGTCACCCGAGACCATTCATTATTTTGGTTTTATCGCCCGCGACGATTCATTATTTTGATTTTGTCGCCCGCGACGATTCAATATTTTGTTTTTGTCGCCCGAGACAATTCATTATTTTGGTTTTATTGCCCGCGACAATTCAATATTTTTGTTGTATCGCCCGCGACAATTCATTAGTTTGGTTTTGTCGCCCGCGACAATTCAATATTTTGTTTTTATCGCCCGCGACAATTCATTATTTTGGTTTTGTCGCCCGAGACCATTCATTATTTTGGTTTTATCGCCCGCGTCAATTAATTATTTTGGTTTTGTCGCCCGCGACGATTCATTATTTTGATTTTGTCGCCCGCGACGATTCAATATCTTGTTTTTGTCGCCCGAGACGATTCATTATTTTGGTTTTATCGCCCGCGACAATTCATTAGTTTGGTTTTATCGCCCGCGACAATTCATTAGTTTGGATTTGTCGCCCGCGAAAATTCAATATTTTGGTTTTATATTTTGTTTTTTTCGCCCGCGAAAATTCAATATTTTGGTTTTATCGCCCGCGACAATTCATTACTTTGGTTTTATCGCCACCGACCATTCATTATTTTGGTTTTGTCGCCCACGACAATTCATTATTTTGGTTTTATATTTTGTTTTTGTCGCCCGCGACAATTTTCTTTTTTGGTTTTATCGCCCGCGACAATTCATTAGTTTGGTTTTGTCGCCCGCGACAATTCATTAGTTTGGTTTTGTCGCCCGCATCGATTCATTATTTTGATTTTGTCGCCCGCGACGATTCAACATTTGTTTTTGTCGCTCGAGACAATTCATTATTTTGGTTTTATTGCCCGCGAAGATTTAATATTTTTCTATCGTCTATGATTGTGGAAGATTTTAAGGACATTAGTTATTCCATATAGTCACCAGGGGGCGTTGAATAGTAGAATGGCTTAGTATTTCATTATTAGATTGGTACCTAGGCATATTTTGTTACTATGATCAATTGCAAAGTTGTATTTCATGACATGTACTACGATTGTGGTGAGTTTTAAGGTCATTGGGTTTTGCATATGGTCACCAGGGGGCGTTGAATAGTAGAATAACTTAGTATTTCCATATTAAATTGGTAACGAGGCATATTTTGTTATCACAATCGATTACCAAATCATAGCTGCTCACATGTTCTATGATTGTGTTGGGTTTCAAGGTCATTGGTTTTTGTATATGGTCACTAGAGGGCGTTATGTATTGAAATTGTTAGATTTTTGAGCATTTGAAACCACTTCCCAAGTGAGCATGGTGTCCCTGGACCCCTAGTTTGGTTTTGTCGCCCGCGACAATTCATTATTTTGGGTTTTGTCGCACGCAACAATTCAATATTTTGTTTTTGTCGTCCGCGACAATTCAATATTTTGGTTTTATCGCCCCTGACAATTCATTATTTTGGTTTTGTCACCCGTGTTTTTGTCGGAACATTAAGTTTTTTGGTCGAACAGTGTGTTAAGGTCGTTTTGGAAATTTACTCGGTCTGGTATATTTTGGATTACTGAGTGGTCATTTGTCGGGACATTAAACAGAAGACGACTTAGGATACTACCTTGCGTGACTCCACTAGTTAGACCGTCTCATTCCAAGATGAGGCGTTCCGTTGATTTCGGTTACAACTTTCCGTTCAGAGATAACTGCTGAGCCATTTGGGCGACCTATCATTGATACTGTTTCCTAATAGCCTGTTTAGTAATGGCTGATGTTGAGCCTTATCAAATGCTTTGTTGAAATCCACCGTTGAACAGGATTCTAAGACTGTGCAGAAAACCCGTTATCGCTGCTTTGCAGCTATATTTTCCATTTATAGTTTTAATTTGTATTTTGGAATTTTCCTCAGCGATAATACATTACAACGAACAATCTGATTGTTGTCGCAAGTTTTCGCCCGGTAAACCTGCACACCCGATCTAGTGTGCTTGATAGGGTTTCATGCTGTGGCTGAGTAACTATGCCATCAGGTCGGAATCCCTACCCGCTACCCACAGGTCCTTAAATTCTTTAAATAACCTACAATTCAGGAAATCAAAATTGAAGGGGTTAAATACCATAAAATTCTAAGCTTCCCCCTCAAATCCCAATAATTCCCCCTAAATCATGAAAATTGCCTTTGTAAATTTTCTTCAACTCAATTTGTGAATTCAACCCTGTGCTTATGCATAGTCCTATAGGCCTAGTTCATTGACCACACCAGACTTCCCTATACAATGTGCAATTAACTGGACACAACATTCACATTGGTACCACTTGCCACTGGACACATCTATATAAAAGGCTGTTTCTTTATCATTCATTGCTTTGTGTAAGCAGTGAAAAGGTCAATATAAATCAACTAATTATATCCCTTAATTATGTAGGGTCATTGTACTCACAAAGACTTTGTAAAAAAATCAAATCGAATTTAGGTAATAATTGGTAAACGTCACAGAATATCCAAGGTTAATGTTGTGAAATACTCCATGGAAAATTAGAAATTTTTGAAAACTATTTAAGGTTTTCAGCATGAGAATATTGAAGTATTTTATTGAATTTTCCGTGCTAGGCTAGGATGATATGTTTATTTTCATGAGATTCTTGTGTTAACTGCATGTAGGGAGTACCGTGAATGAAAATCACACGAAACTGGACCCCCCATACTTTTAAGAAATACCTTTAAATACCCTCAAATTCTGAGTTGACTGGGAACTTTCTCAGGCTGCCGAGGGTGGATGTACTAGTCAAACCTGTCTGTGGTTTAGTCTCACAATCGTTTATTTTCATAAACCACATAATTCAAGGCCACGGGAATGAGAGTATTAGATTTATGACAGAGAGTATTTTTACAATTTGTGAGGTAAATTTTCATTTTTAGCCTACTTGGGACTTTAGTCCCAGGATGCTATTGCGTTCACTTTTCGTCCTACCGTCCATCCGTCCGTAGACGGAATCCAGTTATTTTGGGAAGTTTTGAAGACGCTTCGAGGTAATGTCTTGATATTTGGTTTATAAATGTATCTACCCTAGACACATCTTCAGCCCAAAAACTGGCCCTGTCAGAATCAAGATGGCCGACTGGCAGCCATTGTTGTTCCGTCAAAACCAGCACTTTTTACACTTTTTGAACTTTCTGAGGGAAATTTTGAAGATGTTAAATCAATTACCTTGATCTTTCATATAAATTGAATCACCCAAGGGCCCATCACCGTAAGAAAAATTGGGTCGATCGGACTCAAGATGGCCGTCCTACGACCTTTTTAGTGCCCAAAAATGTCAATTTTGGCCCAAATTCTGAGTCCTGTAGCTTCCTACTGGTTCGCCATTTCTCATTGCAATTTGTCAAGGGTATTCTTTGGAAAGGGATGTTTTATACCTGAGCCAGGTATTTTTGATCGGCCAATTATGACGCAATTGGCGGCCATCTTGGTATCATCAGTACTCATTCGTAGGTGGGAAAAAGTTTTTCCACATTATATTGATACCTAAGCATATTTTGTTACCACAATCAATTGCAAAGGTGTAGCTCATGACATTGTCTATGATTGTGATGAGTTTTAAGGACATTAGTTATTCAATATGGTCACCAGGGGGCATTGAATAGTAGAATAACTTTGTATTTCCTTATTAGATTGGTACCTAGGCATATTTTGTTACCATGATCAATTGCAAAATCGTAGCTGCTGACATGTTCTATGATTGTAGTGAGTTTCAAGGTCATTGGTTTTTGTATATGGTCACCAGGGGGCTTTGAATATTGAAATTGTTAGATTAAGACTAGTTCATTAAGAAGTGGCTATAGGCCTATATTGGCCTGATAAGATAAAGTACTAAAAATAACAATTTGGATTTGGGTTAGGTTTTCGAGAGGGTTAGCGTTAGGTTTAGGATCCATTCGACAACTAAGGATAGGGTTAGGGTAAGGTTGAGTGCTATATGTAGTTAAAACATTCATATCTGAATTTATGGTTTGCAATTATATTCTATTTAATAGTTTCCAGTTGTCAATTAACGATTAGCTGACAGTATTTAAACTTGACTAGTAGGCCTACACCAATAAAACCAGTTGGTTTGTGTTTCATCCCATTAGGGGGTGTTCTCTTCTCATGCATAAATGATGTTAAACAGATCGGATATTACAAACTTTTTTGCTACCGTACATAAATACACCAAGGCCATACTGGAATAGGTGCATTGCTTTTCAAACCTTTTTGTTAATTCGTGACTTCAAAGTTCTATAAATTTAAATATTGTATTTTATCTTTCTAAAAGGATTATTTTGTAGTCAAATAAGACCAAAGATATATATTTGTTTGCGGTCCACATCCAAAATTTCGTAGGGTACAGGTAGGCGCAGCATGGAAACTATTTTATATTTTCAAAGAAAGATTTTTCATAATATGAAAAAATATTCAAATAAAATTCATATGATGTCACATATCAGAGGGTGGCTGAATGTATGGCCGCGGACAGGTGCAGTAAGAAATCGGCGTATTAGATCATTTTAAATCCTGGAATTTACCACTACAATATTCAGACCTCGACTTATAGCTATAGTTTGCTGCTTAGTATTTTCAGGTCACAAGAAATTACAATTTATTACAAATTGTATCAAACAGAAAACACAGCGCTCTTCCGCTGATGAAATGTCAAACGCGCCAGCAAGCAGCGTTACAGTATCACTATAGCAGTGTATACTGTACGCGCGTGTGTTTGTGTGTGCAACAGTCCAATCTAATGATTTCCGCGCGCGTGTGGAGGCCTTGTGTAAGTGAATGTTCGCTGACAGTTCAATGTCAGTCAAATCAATAACCGGGTATTAAAATGAAACAATACCTATGGCGGATAATAATCACATTCTCACCAGCAATGAGCATTTGAAATTCGCAGGTATACGGCACCTAGTCCAATGAAACGTTCGGCATTCTATGGCTTTCCCATAATTATTTTAGTAGCGTCGGAATTCCCCGTTTATCCCAAAAACAGCCAATCACATTCGCTCGTAGAGACAACGCCTCCCAATCAAGGTCACTGCAATTTTATACGCGAGAGCTAAAAATTTTCCCGCCAAAAACAGTTTTTCGTAGAATTTTAACAATGTTGACCATGTCATCGACGGAGGTTCGCCATGTCTTCAATCGCATTGATTATATGTCGTTTAAGCCGAGAACCAATGAAACAAATGCTCACATAAAAAAACGTACCGCGATTTTACATGAATTGGCTCAATGCCAACTTCATATCGCTGACAAAGGTTAACCAAAAACTCGCTTTTAACTGAAAAACTAGTATATTCCGAGTTACAAACGCCAAATTAACCTCGAAAAATGTTTTCAATAGATATGTTCACAGGATGCTTCCGTAGGTTTTAGTTTAGATCATTATTTTAGAGCTAAAATTGTCGAAGTAATTGTGATATTTTGGCATGGTTGTTGATTTCAATGGAGCAGGTAATTCATTTTTATATACTTAATGTTTTTTTAAAGCTTATTGTTTTAGCATTTGCAAATTTTTATTTGGAATTTGAGCTTCCTCAGATTGAATGTACATTATAAAGAGTACATATGTTGGTCCACCCACAAGTGAGTTTGCCCTTCATGAATTACTAATCTGTTTTATGTACACCAGTGTGATAATTTCATAAAGTGGACTATTGATGGAAAGATTTATTCTGTAATAAAGATTGCTCCAAGGATTCACCTTTAACAGAAAGAATTTTGGTCATAATTTCATAAAGTAAACTATTGATTGATGGATTTATATTGTAATAAAGATTGCTCCAAGGATACACCTTAAACATGTAGAATTTGGGTCAAATTAGAAATAGTTAGGCATTACTTGTCTTATGGCTGTTTGTACTGCTTTTCTAATCAAACATGTTGTTTTATTGGAGTTGTGATTACGTTAATTTTTAAGGGGAAGATGCCCTTATTTTTATCATGAGAAATGTGTTCAGTTTGTTATTAATTACCACGTTTATAGTTTGACGTCAGTTGTTTTGGAAAACATATTTCCATAATATTAGAATTTTTATATGTTCGTATTCTATTTGATTGAGACATCCTTTTCTGGAATTTAGTAGGATTTCCTGTGCTGCGCATGTGGTCAGTGGTAACTGGCAAGCCCTGGGACGCGAGCCAGGTCTGGAGAGTGGTTTCAAACCCGAAGGAGGATGAGCTGTCCATAGAGGTCAAGGTCATTTACCTGAGGTTTTCCACCGTCTCGCAGAGAATTTAAAACCGTCTATATACGGATCTCCACCGTCATACAATGGATCCGTTTCTGTTGTGGCCCGGGAAATATACCGCATAATGACGGAAAACGGTTTTCAATCCGTTTTAAAATTATGACAGCCATGCCGTTTTTTAACAGCGAATCAGAGATTTGAATTATACGGATTTATTCCCGGAAACACTGCTGCAACGTGAAATTACGGCTTCTAGCCGTTAACTTTTGGAAATACTTTTTACAGTGTACGCTTCCCTATGCTAAACTATGATGTTTCCGATGGTTTCTGATTATCTTGAATTGTGGGGTCGCAAGGGCCTCCATAAATGTAAAAAAATAATTTCAGACGCCCGGGGCTATCCGCAGCTTTAATTTCTCTCTAAATATCCACATTATATCCAGTAATTGGCGTATAGTACAGCACACTAGCAGTCAGGTCTATTTATACCACATTCAATTTTGCTCTACTTTTGTTCATACAAGCTGACCTTAATTCACCGATAACGATCGTTGTGACCTAGATCAAATTTATTTATACATCCACCAGCGAAGTCGAACAATAAAGGACCAGCGCTTGCCAAACTGGTGTGAAGTAAAAAATCTGTCATGTAGGCTACCCGTATGCAAAATATCATTTCATTGAAAATTAAACAAGAAAATAACATATAAACTAGGGGTCCAGGGACACCATGCCCACTTGGGAAGTGGTTTCAAATGCTCAACAATCTAACAATTTCAATATTCAACGCCCCCTGGTGACCATATACAAAAACCAATGACCTTGAAACTAACCACAATCAAAGAACATGTCAGCAGCTACGATTTTGTAATTGATTGTGATAACAAAATATGCCTCGTTACGAATTTAATATGGAAATACTAAGTTATTCTACTATTCAATGCCCCTGGTGACCATATTCAAAACCCAATAACCTTGTAACCCACCACAATCATAGAATATGTCATGAACTACAACTTTGCAATTGAACAAAATATGCCTAGGTACCAATATAATAAGGAAATACTAGGTTATTCTACTATTCAATAACCCCTGGTGACCATATAGAAAACTTATTTCCTACAACTAAAACTTTGCAATTGATTGTGGTAACAAAATATGTATTGGTACAAATTTAATACAGAAATACTAGATCATTCAACGCCCCCTAGTGGCCATATACAAAAAACAATGAACTTGAAACTCACCACAATCATAGAACACGTTATAAGCTCTTACTTTCTAATTCATTGTCATAAAAAAATATACTTAGATATCAATATAATGTCGAAAAACTTTTTCCCACCTACAAATTATGATTAATGCAATAGTGGTGTATCTAGAAGAGTTGATAAAAGTCGAATGACCTTAAAGATTATAGGCCTAGGCCTATATAAAATGTTATCTTTTTTAAATTCCGCGATTCCGTCATTCCTCGATATGACAACACTGCCCTATCTGACACTCTCCTAGGGCGAGAGGTAGTCCTTAATTCATGTAGGCCTACCTATTTACTTGAGTAATTATATCTAAAGAAAATATAGCTGCATAGACCAGGTTGCGCTTCTTGGCAATAGTCATATGTTATGGGCTAGAATTATTTCGATGAAATCTTCGTACGCTTCCCAGTTCAACATATGAACCAATTTGGCAGAAACCCGTTATCGCTGCAATGCAGCTATATTTTAAATTTAAAATTACTTAAAGCTAGCACCGGTGGAAATAGCAATCACCAATTATGGCGCGAACTTGGGCAAATCTGGAAGTTCGTGACGTCATTTCATAAACAAATACAGAAGGAACGCTCCGAGAATCTTCAAATCACAGGTTACTATGAATAACAGGGGTTCGACCATTCACAAGTTCAAAGTGTACTTCTTTGTTTGTGAAATAAGTTTATTCATACTGTTATAAAAAGCAGTTCCTTATAAACATTCTATAATAATATTTGATTTGTTCGCGGATATCAATACTACAACAAGGTGCCCATGGGCACAGTGATATTCAGCTTTGAAAGTAAATAGTCATGTGCTTGACAAATTGTCATGGGATGATGACATGGTTCTCATAAAAAGAAGAGTGGTTTACCCTCCACTGGACCAAGTAACCAAAAATTGATTGAGGGAACTTATTTGGACCAGTGCCTGCTATGATGTATGAATAAACCCTCAATTTCTAGTGTTTGCACGAATTATGATTCTGGTTTCATACTATCATTTTGGCCTTTGCAAAGCTGTCAGTTACAACGCATGAAACTGGGGACCAAGCAGCAGCAACAGCAGTAGTATATTTTTCTTATTAACTTCTTTATTGCAACCCTCAGAGGTAAATGTGCTACAGTCGTGGGATTCTTTTTCGTCTGTAGTTTCTGTATATTCATCATCTGAAAAAAATAATGGCAAAAAAAGTTAACTCATGTGATTAGTAACACCTTTTCTGGTTATCATTGGTGGTATACCTTGCTATTGCTTTAAAGGTTTAAACTCAATATACTAAGTTACGTAGAACTTGAATGGAGCCATTAATTTCAATTAGTAGCACATACTTTATTGGGTTTATGGTATGCAAGCAACTGCATTAAGGTAGGACCAAATGTGTTTACCATTTCAGTTGCAACACAGGAATTCGTGTATGGTAAGTAGTGAAGAGTTAATATCAGTGTATGGTAAGTGGTGAAGGGTTAATATCAGTGTATGGTAAGTGTTGAAGGGTTAATATCTGTGTATGGTCAGAGGTGAAGGGTTGATATCAGTGTATGGTTAGTAGTGAAGGGTTAATATCAGTGTACGGTAAGTTGTGAAGGGTTAATATCAGTGTATGGTAAGTGGTGAAGGGTTACACTCAGTGCATAATAAGTGGCAAAGGGGTTAATATCGGTGAATTGTAAGTGGTGAAGGGTTAATATCGGTGAATGGTAAGTGGGGAAGGGTTAATATCAGCGTATGGTAAGTGGTGAAGGGTTAATATCAGTGCATAGTAAGCGGTGAAGGGTTAATATCAGTGTATGGTATGTGGGGAAGGGTTAATATCGACGTATGGTAAGTGGGGAAGGGTTAATATCGGTGCATGGTAAGTGGTGAAGGGTTAATATCGGTGTATGGTAAATGGGGAAGGGTTAATATCGGCGTATGGTAAGTGGTGAAGGGTTAATATCAGTGCATGGTAAGTGGTGAAGGGTTAATATTAGTGTATGGTAGGCCTAGTAGTGAAGCGCACACCTGGTCAAAATGGAATGTAAAAATTATTAACTATTAAATTATTAACGGTGCATAACAGGGTTATTAATATTGCAGGGATGTGGCATTTTCAGCAGGCATCATAATGGGGTTTCGATAGTTAAGCCTTTTATATCCCCGGGTTTCAAAAAAATTGATCTATATATGGCCTAAGCCTATATCGGTATGTATTTCTTGTTGAAAAATAAATGAACTCAAGGATGAAAATAAAATAGCCTTATATTTTAGGCTATCCCAAAATAATTGTCTGTTTGCCGAACACCGACTCAACTTTTCAGGTAGGTAGGTAGAAATTTTTTTGCCAAATCTTTTAAAAAAAAACAAATTTATCACCTTTGTTACATGGAAACAATATCACAAATCTACGTTGTGCACAGAAAATTTGTCTAATTGCGTTGCATAGATTTAAAGAATTATTCTAAAATTATAACCTCGTCCAGAGCGTAATCTCTGTTAAAAATGGAACAGTACTTGAATATATGCGCGTTTTTATGTTACCAGCTTTAATATAGTCACTATTAGAATGAATGGCAGCTTATTGGAACACTGCCAGTTTCCTGGAAAACTTAAACTAGGCCACATGTCAAGGCATGCTTTCACACACTGCACACTTCAAACATACGTAGCTCATACATCGGCAGTGGGTCGGTCGGCCGTTTTTATAAAAAATAAAATTTATTTCAATGAATCCCAGAAAAAAGTTTTCACCCGGTACCTTTGAAGTCGGGTCGGTCGGGTTACGGCAAACAGACCATTGGTTTGGGATGGCCTTATTGGAATATTTATTAAGCCCAAGCGCCAAAACGGTAACTCCAGCAGTAAGGTATTGTTTTTTTAATGAACTGAATAAATTGCGTCTGTGGTTGTACAACTACGTTGTACAGCACAGCACGTATATATGGTCGCTTCGACCGAATGCATTCAAAGAAAGGTGAAGCTTCACTGAACTAAGGCTGGAAAGCGCTTGTGTAATTCATGGACCCAATAATACGATAAAAATACATAATGGTAGATTCAAGACCACTGTCTGGATATATGGGCAAGTAATATCCTAACATCACCTACAAGTACCGACCGAGCTAGCGAAAAAAAATTGACGTATGTTTAGGCCTTAGTGCCGCCGGAGGGGAACTGACAAGACACATCATCAGTGAAATTGCCAGTTAAATACGCATTGACAACTCTTATTCTCGACAAAAAAACGATTCAACGCTTTATTGACATCTAGTCTAAACATAATATACGCATCAAATCCTATCATTTTCACAAAAAGAATGTAAAATGCCGGTACCTACCTCTAGACTCGCGTCACAGTAAGTCAATGGCGGCGCGCCGTAGTCACGTATCCATTCGCAATATTCAGTATTTATCTACTAGCGCATGGAAACTACATTTTCCCGTAAAATATTATGAAAGTTTTAAGGGACGATCGATTGCATCTACTTAGAAAATATTTGCAGTTTCGGACTCATGCGATAAGATGTTGGCCTACTGGTACGAGGATCTTTTTACAGCGCGTATATCTACATGTATAAATGTCATTCAGATGGGCGTGCTGCGGTCTCGCCTCCACGCGAAAATGACGTCACATGTCTCTCCAGAAATGCCCAAAATCGTATGGAAATTAGCCCTCAGGGCCCAAATAAGATACACCAGATATCCATACCACCAGAAATTATGACCCTACAACTGTAACAATCCTGTTGACATAACACTCATACCGTCAGGTGCTACACATTAAGCGGAGAAGTTGTGCAACACTAATCAGTCGGCACCATTTAGTAAACTAATAGATTCAGCTGCGCTGAATCTAAAAATTCAACAGGGTATAGGTATTTATTTATTGTACCGGAACGCGTTTTTTTTATTGAATTGAATTGGTCCGGTCCATTAGGCCACATCGGCGGTCATTCAAGTTAGAATCAGAAAATGTCAGCGTCAGTGTTATCTTGTTGTCACCGATATAAAACGGTCTAAAGTCAGTTGGTACATCACATACATTACAAATTAGAGTTCCCTTGTACATCACATCATGACACAGTGGCATTGGTGATGTCATAGAAGAAAGTCAGTTGAAAATACCTACCCATTGCACCGATAAAGAATGTCAGCAGCAGTGACAGTGAGTAAAGGGGGAGTGATGGTACCGTTCGTGATGTTCTTATAATGGTTATTGGATTTCAATTTCATATGTGAATTGTAGTCCCCATCTGATCTTGTGACTGGCCGGACTGACTTGTCACTCTTACTAGGCCTTCCCTCCTGCGTAGTTAACCCTACATATCGGCCTAACTTATGTATTGGTTATATCACGGAGATGCCATCTTGAATCTGTCGAGTGCCTTGGGCCAAATTCGGTTTTCGTATCTTGTTGACTATTTGTTGGGACTAATAATAACCGAATTCGCTTAAACTGCCACCAGGAAATCGTTAAAACACTGTATCTGCATTATTCTCGATGTTACTTTCCCTAAACTTGGCAAATTAGTACTTTACACGTAGTAGCACGTGCCCGTAGTGGCATAAGTCGGTCCACATATCCATGTTATGAGCTGACCACTGGGTGGCGCTCCTTCAAAAAAGTGGATTGTAACGGTTTCCGATTTCCGGTGAAATGTTTGCACGCATCCCTGTATAACGTTCGATCCAGGAAGGCAAAAACCTGTTATAGCTGCAACGCAGCTATATCTATACTTAAAATAACTTTTACAATATACTTACATTTTTACCTCACAAGACTTTTCATGATTACAGAATGGACAATTGAATACTTGGTCAAGGGGTTCAATAATCTTACGCTTCGGTGGAGGTTTTGCTGATTTCTTTCTTCTTCCCATCACTCACTTCAAATCTATAATCAAATCAATATTCCCAGTTTCATATATTTCATATCTAATAATACAGTGTTCTGGCTGGGGGTTTTAGCACGGCTGCCCGCCATGTTTCGGCACTTTACAGCCACGCCCATAAAAGATACGCCATGCTTAAAAAAATTGTCGGGAGTTTATTTACTTATCAGGCTTTCTCTTTCTTAGATTGTCAGGTTCACATGCTCAATTTTATAACCGGAGCATCAATAATTGTATAATAAACACATTCTCATAGTTACTTAGTAAAGCCTATATACGTCAATAATTGTATAGTTTCAACTGAGCGGGAGGGCATACTGAACTGCCGGTGGTAGGGCCTATAAATATCCAGGGATTTCCCCGTGTGTTAAAAATAAAAGAAATCAATGCCAATAACGGTCACACCACACCCATTCCTGATATGGGGACGCGCCTTTGGCGCTCGTGCTGCCATGCTTTAATTTTGAACCAGCGAGAACACTGTAACACATTTCATAATAAAGGTTGTTGCATTAAGGAAGTTTAACGGTACAATATATACTTGCAAACTTTTGACTGCTTGTATATGAACGTAACAAAAAGTAAACAAAAAGTGTTAGGCCACACAAAGAGAAACCATAGTTTCTCATTTTTCGAAGATCAGCAGATCAGCGCAGTCAAAAATGTAACGTTATCATTATAAAATATCACCTAGTTTTATTGATATCTGTGCAAACCTGTCTAAAATGTTCTTTATATGCCTCCATCAAAATTTTTTATTTTGAAATCTGCCTTGAAGGGCAAATGCTGTCAAAGTTGAACTTTCCGCGATTTCTTAACCAGAAGAAACTTAAGTATATGTACAGGGACCCAAGATCTGACTTATCGAAAAAAGTTGCTCGAATTAGCCGTAAATTAGTCATTTATTTATCCTTCACTCCGTGCATAAAGTTCACATACAACCCGCAGTGGCGTTATTTATGATAAGAGAATTCATCGTTTGGTGTTGAGGATAGTTGTTTGCATTTTGAAGTGATGATTTTGACAGTAACCATGGCAACGCTGAAAATGATTTGGATGATCATGATTATAACAGTGATGGAAATCAGCCAGCTGGTCATTATTTTTGTTGTAACATTCCTTTGTGTCCCTATCCTTATTTCAAAAATGGCATGTTGAAAAGAATCTGACTGAAAATTGAATGTGTTTCGAAAGCGAAAAATTTTGGTATTAGTGAAGTGACCATATTCTGGCACAAAACTGAATTACCATGGTTATCAACATGAAATAAACTTTATTGTGTTGTACATATAAGTGTATTAGCTTGAAAATAATCATATATTTGCTTACTGTAACATGATATATGACTTTGAAATTTCATTTTTCGATTGGAACGGAGTTTGGCAGCAATCTTGATGACGTCATTGGTTGACCTAGTTTAAACTGCATCTACTTCTTTTGGTGGGATAAGATAGCTTAGTATATTTACTTTCTAACCATATATAGTTTGCATTAAATAGTTTGAATTAAATTCAGTAGTAATAGCAATGGAGCTAATTGAATATATTGTACTAGCAAAGTACCCGTCCTGGCGGACGGGTAGAGTATAATAAATCACTAAGGTGGGGATAAAAATAATATTACATTTATTTATTGATATGAAATCTACATTATAAGTCAGGCATTAGAAACAAATATCAAAGAAGAGAAAAAGTATTACAATATTTCCCTGTAAACTATGTTTTTGGTTTGTTTTTGAGGGGTGAGTACTGTAACACGATCATGGGTACCTACTCTGGAACAGAACATAGAGCATGCCATGTGTGAAGAATGGATTGGCACACTTTTCTTTGTTAAGGAAGTGGCGCTATGGTGAGCTCGAATACATACAGTAATCTCCACTATTAGATTCCCCAGGCAGAGGCGAATTGAGGTCACCTACGTCTCTGTGGAAAACCAAGCAACAGCCAATGCTCACATCGCAGTAATCTCTACTATTAGATTCCCCGCGAGGTCACCCGCGTCTCTGTAGGCAGAGAGATGAATTGAGGTCATCAGCGTCTCTGTAGTAAAGCACACTATACAAAAACCGAGCAACAGCTGACACTCAAATGTTTGTTTTGATCATCACGCGCAGTGACGTCACGTGGAGCGTCCAAACTTAAATGGTCCAAAAGTCTACCTAAACTTTATCGTATCGGCACGAAATCGATTCTAAAACACAGATCAGACCATCCTCGCTCAATCCATACAATTCAACGGGTAATCGAAGCCACACGAACGGATATTACGCGTTACAAAGTTAAAGAAGCCTAGCCGCTTATAGTATAGATGTTATACCTAAAAAAAACCACTAACTATAAGTGGCAGGAGAGGGTTAATTGATTACAAAATACTTGCAGTGAAAGGGTTAAACAAGTACGTTTGCCTACATCAAACACATGTTTATCCCTCATACACAGCCTCACTCAAGCTAGAGCTGATCTAGTTACTACACATGGGCTGATAGTTACCAATATAATTTGGAAATACTAAGTTATTCTAGTATTCAACGCCCCTGGTAACCATATGCAAAGCAATATGACCTAGAAACTCACTTAATTCAAAGAACATGTCATGAGCTACAACTTTGCAATTGATCATAGGTACCAATATAATCAGGAAATACTAAGCTATTCTACTTTTCAACACCCCCTGGTGACTATATAGAATAACTAATGACCTTGAAACTCACCATAATCATTAAACATGTCATGAGCTACAACTTTTCAATTGATTGTGGTAACAAAATATGTATAGGTACAAATATAATATAGAAATACTAAGTTATTGCATTGTTCAATGCCCCCGGATGGCCATATACAAAAACTAATGACCTTGAAACTCACCACAATCTAGAACTACAACGTTCCAATTGATTGTGGTAACAAAATATGTTTTGGTATCAATATTATTTGGAAATACTTTTTTCCTCCTACAAATGAGTACCGGTACTGATGACACCAAGATGACAGCCAATTGCGTCATCATTGGCTGATCAAAAATACCTGTCTCGGGTATAAACGATCTCTTTTTAAGGAATACCCATCACAAATTGCAATGAAAAATGGCAAACAATGAGGAAGTTACAGGACTCAGAATTCAGGCCAAAATTGACATTTTTGGGCACAAAAAAGGTCACAGGACGGCCATTTTGAGTATGATCGACCCAATTTTTCTCTCGCTGATGGGCCCTTGGGGGATACAAATATATACGAAAGATCAAGGTATTTGATAACAGCCTCTTCAAAATTTCCCTCAAAAACTTCAAGAATGTGTAAAAAGTGATTTTGGCAAACAACGATGGCTGCCAGTCGACCATCTTGATTCTGACAGGACCAGTTTTTGGCCTTAAAGATGTGTAACCCAAAAACCAAGACATTAAATTGAAGCATCTTTAAAACTTCCCAAAATAACTGGATTCCGTCTATGGACGGATGAACGGACAACAGACGAAAAGTGAACGCAATAGCCCGCTGCGACTTAAGTCCCAAGTGGGCTTAAAATCAAGTGGAAATATCAAGACAAAATGTTTCTTTTAAAGTTAGATATGATAAATTCTAAGGGGGATCAGTGCTCCAAGTGATTAAACTAGGGGTCCAGGGACACCATGCCCACTAGGGAAGTGGTTTCAAATGCTCAACAATCTAACAATTTCAACATTCAACGCCCTCTGGTGACCATTTACAAAAACCAATGACCTTGAAACTCACCACAATCATAGAACCTGTCAGCAGCTATGATTTTGTAATTGATTGTGATAACAAAATATGCCTCGTTACCAATTTAATATGGAAATACTAAGTCATTCTACTATTCAACGCCCCTGGTGACCATATTCAAAACCCAATGACCTCGAAACTCACCACAATCATAGAATATGTCACGAACTACAACTTTGCAATTGATCATGGTAACAAAATATGCCTAGGTACCAATATAATAAGGAAATACTAAGTTATTCTACTATTCAACGCCCCCTGGTGACCATATAGAAAAATTTATGTCCTTAAAACTCGCAACAATCATAGATGATGTCATGAGCTACAACTTTCCAATCGATTGTGGTTACAAAATATGCATTGATAAGAATATAATAAAGAAATGCTAAGATATTGTATTATTCAACACCCCCTGGTGGCCATATACGAAATCCAATTACCTTGAAACTCACCACAATCATAGAACACGTTATGAGCTACAACTTTCTAATTGATTGTGGTAGCAAAATACGCTTAGGTATCAATATAATGTGGAAAAACTTTTTCCAACTTACGAATGAGTACTGGTGACACCAAGAAGGCCGCCAATTGCATCATAATTGGCTGATGAAAAATACCTGTCTCAGGTATAAAACATCCCTTTCCAAAGAATACCCATCACAAATTGTAATGAGAAATGGCAAACCAGTAGGAAGCTACAGGACTCAGAATTTGGGCCAAAATTAACATTTTTGGGCACTAAAAAGGTCATAGGACGGCCATCTTGAGTCCGACCGACCCAATTTTTGTTATGTTGATGGGCCCTGGGGGGATTCACATATATCCGAAAGATCAAGGTAATTGATCGAAGCGTCTTCAAAATTTCCCTCAAAAAGTTCAAAAATGTGTAAAAAGTGCTGATTTTGGTGAACAACAATGGCTGCCAGTCGGCCATCTTGATTCTGACAGGGCCAGTTTTTGGGCTGAAGATGTGTCTAGGGTAGATACATGTGTAACCCAAATATCAAGACATTACCTTGAAGCGTCTTCAAAACTTCCCAAAATAACTGGATTCCGTCTACGGACGGACAGACGGACGAAAAGTGAACGCAATAGCCCGCTGGGACTAAAGTCCCAAGTGGTTCGAATCCCGGAGGTTCGAATCCCGGAGAATTACGCTCTCGCGCACGCAGCAGTCATTCCCAGCCGCAGCACTGAAATACGCTTTTTGGTAAAAGTGCAGCTCCGCACCTCTCGTGATTGACGCAATCTACTGAATGACAGAATCCAGGCTAAAATCTTTCTAGTGAAGATTTAAAATTAACCAATGGCAATGTACTGAATTGCTGATGACATTTTGAATCTGAAACAATGATATTTAATGTAATTGATTGAACCGTTTACGCGGAGAGGTGCAGATCTGCACTTTTACCCGCTTTTTTAAACGAAAGTAATGACCCTAAAAACTGCGATGAGTCGCGTTAGAGTCGTAAAATTTCCCGGCCAGCACGTCACCGGATCGGCACGTCTTGCTCGCTCGCAGCATCGACATCGCCGTCGGCAAAAACATTAGTGTCAGCCCCTTCTTCACCGAATAAGGAATTCGGTACCGCTGGCCACGTGCACTGCTTATTTTGAAGAAGGATTAGAAAGAAGTGTATATTTTTTGCAAGAGAAATCAATTTTTGTACTGACATTCTCATTTTCTGCTAATTGATTTTTTTTTAGCCGAAAATAATTTTTCGATTTGTGCGTTTCAACACGTATTCGATTTTTTTCTCTTTGCAGGTACAGTAATTAAGAAATGCGTTGTAATCTTCTCGTCTTCCTTTTATTTCCAAATGGAACTAATTTCTAAATTAACTACCAGATCAAAATTCTTCAATATTGCAAAAACCCCTCTCAGTTTCGACCATAGAAATGTCATTGGTTACATTATGTTTTCACAAAGAATTTTAACCCATTAAAAAATGACACTTTATCTAAATTGAAAGAATAATCGATAGTGGTAGGCTACCGAGACCTAATTTATAAGAAATTTTTCAAGTTTTTTTCTCGCAAAAATAAAAAATTTAAATTTCATTTGATCTTATAATATAAGATTAGAAAATTATGAGGTTTGATTCATTTCTGAAATTTGGGCTTATAATGAGCCAGAATTTCATAAATGAATCAAAACTTAAGAGTTAGGCCTACAGTTTCATCTTCTTTCCTCCCACCCCTTAACTCTGGCATTAATTTTCAATTTTCCAAGTTTTGACTAAGAATTGATTTAATTTCTTCATTAATTTAATGCTTTGGGTCCAACTACAGTACAATTTCAATATGAAATATATTGGAGTTGATTCTCTTTCCAGTTTCATTAACAACACTTAAGTGTGTTCCTTCACTGACAATATTTTGAGTGTTTTCGTTACCCCGTACTTGAGGTTGTTTTCCCGAATCGCTATGATTTCTTACTATGAAAAATTTAATCAAGCTGTGACGAGGCATCCGTCACTTAGATTTCATCTATTAAATATTTATGGTATTATATCGACTATCGTAGGCCTAGCTATTGGCATTGTCTAGTAGGTAGGCCTATTTAGGTAAAAGTGCAGATCCGCACCTCTCGTGATTGACGCAATCTACTGAATGACAGAATCCTGGCTAAAATCTTTCTAGTGAAGATTTAAAATTAACCAATGGCAATATACTGAATTGCTGATGACATTTTGAATCTGAAACAATGATATTTAATGTAATTAATTGATTGAACCGTTTACGCGGAGAGGTGCGGATCTGCAGTTTTACCCCCTATTTATTTTCGTTTGAACTCGATTTTTGGGATAGGCTTCCTACTTCATTTAAACATAGACGAGGGCCTGTAATTCAACATCACTCACACTTACGGTCAAACTAAATAAACTTCGACTTAAAAAATTAGGGCTGACGTTTGGATCCTTGGGTAATACCGCGACTTTATTGAGGCTATGGCAATGCTAATTACCAATTGAGGCTATGGCAATGCTAATTACCAGTTACCAATTCAAGTAAATTCGATTTTGTTGATTGAAATCTAATTTTAAGTCGAATTCTATTTGAATTCAAATTTGTATCACTGTGTAAAGAACACGCCGATAAAACAACAATATTATGAGTGAGCTATCAACCTTTTCAGTTAGGCCTAAGTCTGGTTTATTCCATCCAGATGCCAATATTTTGATTTTAGTTTGACTGGTTGCCGGTCTCATTATGAGAATGCCGGTTTGCTAGCGTATCATCCTCGCTTGCCAGGGGTCCAGTATCACTCCCGAACTGGCTTCCACCAGCCCCATGGCCTCACGAAGTGTGATTTCATTACTGGCGCTGTTGCGCATGACGTCATATATCGATTTGCGAAATACTTCCTTGTTCGGTAAAACGTTCGCTGATTGGTCCATTTAACGGGAAAACAAACAGAAGTCTACTGTCGGTTTGTTACAAGCGCTGTGATTGGTACGATCAGATTCTGGTCGGCTAGTAACGACTCCAACGACTCGTGAGGTCAAGGGGTTCGGGGAACAGCTTTAGCGTAGTGGGTTCGAATCCCTTGACGGGTGAAGATGCTAGCGTATCTATTTAACACCCGTATTGCTCGGGTTAGTTTTACTACCAACTGGTGGCGCTGTATGTAAATTTCACATAAATCAACGACTTTCGGCTATTTGCGGTACTTAAGACCACTTGAAAACATCATAGTCAATTACGGTAGGCCTAGTAGTGAAAATAAAGAGATACAGTACAAAGATACAGTACGGCGTACAGTTAGGGACATGATTCCAAGTACCATAGCAGCCATACCAGAGACATTTTATTCAGACCAAGGACTATTAGTTAAACACTGATATTCATTTCCTAATGATCTGTTGAATTAATTAGTAATTTAGTCTTTCGGTGTTCGAGATAAAATGCCCGCAAAAAAGAACCTAACGAACCATGGGCTGACCACAAATAAACCAACAGATAAATTTTCGAAACGACACAATCCATTCATGTTTGGTATCATTTAACTCGTGCCGTGGATCTTGTCTATTAGCTGACCAATGCATGACCAGTAGGCCTAGCCATATAGTAAATTATTTGTTCTGCAATCAATAAAGTTGTTTGGTGTCAAATAACTAGATATGATGTGGACATTAATCTAAAAATTGTTTAACTAACCAATGCCGGACAGTACTGACCAGTTACCAGTGCTAACCAGAACCCACCGTAAGTAATTTATGTGTTTAGTATTAGTAAGCAATGAAATCGTGTTTGGGCGTCGAGCGACTAGATATGGTGCAGGCTATGATCTAACAACTATTTAACTGACCAATGTTTGACCAATACTGACCACATATTTTAGAAGCAACACAGTCGTGTTTGGTGTCAAATGGTGTGGGGGTTCATCTAGGCCTAACAACTTTTCAACTGTACAAATATTGACCAATACTGACCACATAGCTATATGGATCTGTTTCGGAAACCACTTAGTCATGTCTGGTATCAAATGATTTCATTTGGCCTGAACGTAAATATAACTCTTTTATCTGTACAAGCTACATCAGTACTATGATTGATGATGATTGATGATGATTGATTGATGATGATTGATGACGATTGAGTTAATTTGTCCACGTGATCATTTTACCCGCGCTGCTGTGGCAATCGAGGATTCCACTTATGGCAGGCGAGGATCCGCCAGGTTTGCTAGTAGATAGTTGGTCGTCCGCGTTCTATTTCCTTCTACATTTCAATTAAATCTGAATGAAATTTTCTTCAAAATGAATCAATTATTTATGAAAACAATATCGAAAACTGTTTAGAAGAATGAAAGTATTTCATATTTGGTGAGTGCTGTGATAATATATCGATTCAGGAGTAAAAAAATCCAGTTCAAAGAACTAATTTTGAAAACGAGCAACCTACTGGTTTTGTGGGTACCCCATTCCGATGGTTCCCCATTGGATCTAATTAGCCAGTCAATCGCATAACCAATAAATTGCTAACTCGTTGCTTTAATGATCAATCGGCGCAATGCATTATATGCCACATTTAAAAACTTTTTGAGTAGGGGGCTGTGCATAAAATACAGTGTACGCATGTAGGGGGAGGGGTTTTCAGAAATCAATACAAAAACATACAGGGGTAAGGAAGGGGTGAGATCAAAGCGTACATACTTTTCTAAGGGGGAGGTTTAATGTTTATTGTACATTCTTTGTGCTGTGCACGAAACACAATATGATTTTTACAAATATCCAATCCTGATGAATTTTGAAAAATTCGCTTTTACAGGGAGGGGGATCATTCATAGAAGTTTGTACGCAAGGGGGTTATAAAAAAACGTACAGAGGGCATACACGGGGAAGGGGGTTAGAAATACCCCGAAGTCAAGCGTACGTACTTTACGCGCTGCCCCTAAGTCGTAATCGCTATACCTGTGAGATGTTTAACATTCTTTGTTTTAAGTATTGAACATTAAGTTTTGAGTTTTTATCAAATATCAATTAACCTGAAATTTAAGTACACACAATTCGCCAGTGAAGCAGCAAAACAAATGGGTTTTGGGTTGCACTCATTTCAGCAGACATAGTTACGTAATTATGTTTACCTGCTGTCCGCAATAGAGTCGAATCGAATAAGTAGCCAGCTTCACATTTTGCAATTGAGACGTCTAAACAACCATCTTATCTCTGCGCCAATGTTAGTGGTCTCACTGTTTTACCATGCAACCGTGGTAACTATTGGATTAGAATTTTGTGTGCGCTCTCATCTCCAGCTATTTTCGGTTTAGGGATGAGAAAAATGTTCTTTTATGTTTTCTATGGAATTTGATAGATAGGAAAATATTAAGTTTAATAGAATATTGAAGTGATTGTTTTTTCATCTTTGACAATGGATTTACCCTGCATGAAGGGTGATTTGTGATTTATACGGCGGGCAGAAAGCGTCTGTTTATTTTATATCTTACAATTTCATGGGCTTGCAGATATTGTTTTCTTGGGGATTCGATAACTTTCGTTAGAAAACTTTCAGTTAACCCTTTCAGTGCTGACTAATCAATACCCTATAGCTCGGGAACAATCGATGGTTTATTGATTAAATGATTAAAGAGGCGAATAACATATGAAGAAGTCGATTCGGTGACGAGAAAAACGACCGAGCAATACGCACGTTCTTAAACCAAGTTATGTTATTAATAGACGCAGTTTACTGACGTATAGCTACATACAGCTGACCGCTCTCGCGGTCGCGTACGCAATCGTGTTTAGACGTCTGGATTGGCTCGCGCGGCATCACCTGGCGATTTCTTGTCAAGGTCGAGGTCGAGTTTGTTTATCAGCAGAGTAGACATAGTTACGTAAAATGTCTGGACTAAGGTATGGTGTATACCAGCGCCACCTGGCGAATAAGTAGCCAGCTTCACATTTTGAATCGGGAGCTGAACCAGTAGCCGGCTCCCGGTTCCCGGTTCCCGATTCGGCTCCCGGTTCAAAAGCATTTTCAATCGGGAGCCGAATAAGGAACCGGGAACCGGGAGCCAGCTTCACAGGGGTCCTTAAGGCAGCAGATGGCGCGCGGGAGCCTTCACAGACCAGCTGACGAGATCCGGCTGTGACGTCACATCAACAACATCTGATGACGTCACATTAAGCCTGACGATGCCTACAGAATGTAGGTGAAAGCTTGCTCTTGTGAGTATCAAAGTTTATCCAGTGTATGAGTGTTAAACTGTTCCTGGTATTCACTAATCACTAATTGAAATATTGTTCTGTAATACGATTTCGCACATCAGCACCTGCCAGATCGTCTTGGGCTTCAAAGTGAAGTTGTTCGGGTGCACCATTTTCATCGGCCAATCTAACATCCTCGAAAGGCTCATTACGGAGTTTTGCAATGTTGTGTAGAACAACACAGGCGGCTACAATTTTGCACACTTTCTCAGGCTTCATCCTTATTTCATTATGCAGACACATGAATCGTCTCTTCAAGACTCCAAATGATTGTTCGATGGATACTCGCGTTCCAGTATGTGACCCATTAAAGCGCTGCTTGGCTGCGACCCACGGGACGGAAATATGGTGTCATCATATATGGTCGCAAGGCATAGCCACTGTTCGCCAACAAAACACCGTTGATAGCGTGATGATTCATTTCGAGATACCTACAACGTTTAAAATATTAACTATTAATAATTTAACTAGGCGTATTGAATTGTTTATTCCGGTTTCGCCCCTTATCTATTCCCATTTTGGCTCTTATTATTTCGCCGCCACTTTCCCATCACAGCTGTTTTGTAAATTTTCAAAGAAGCTAAGTTGAATATTGATTAATAAAATTCATTATATAGATATGATTTGATGTATTTCAAAGATAGAATATGGTTTATATTCTGCTAAAAATTTGAGTTTTAACAAAATCAAAAAATAAGTTAAATAAAATAAATAAAATAAATGTAAGTTTAAAACCCCAAACACATTTAAAAGATATTATAGAATCAAATCCATAACTTGAGTCAAGAATAGAAATTAAATAAATCTTCAAAACTTACTGTCCAATTCCGGAGGTTCGAAAAATGTGTGAATCATGAGTTGCCCCAGGCCATTTCGCTGACAAATTAGTAAATATACCTAAAAACAATGATCTTAGATTGAAAAATGATTGGTCTATAACAAGAACCAGAAAAAATAATTCAATTTACATCAAGGAAAATGCTTATTTCAGATGCGGATCCAAAAATCTTTGGCCAGGAGTGGCTTGGATATCATCTCTAGAAAGATGTAATTTTGGAAATTCTCTGGGGTTATACCCACGTTCCCTCTTTATTATACTGTTTGATAGGCCTATATGACCTAAGGCTATTAAAAAAACACGCATTTTTAACTAATTAAGCTATTCTCCCAAACATGAGCAATCGACCAGCTGATTGAAGTAGGCCAACAGATCAATCAATAATATTGTTTTGCACTGATTTCAACTTAGAAAGTATTAGGTACCCGGATTAGGTACAATTTTGTTCAAACAAATTGTTAGTTTCATACAGGCAGAGTCATGATAAGGTTAAAACATTTCATCATTTGGATTACCGGTATTTTCGATCTGTGGAATAATATAATGATAAGGTAAGAACGTAGAAATAAAATGGCTCTGTACCTTTATGAATACAGACTTCTTGCACATTAATTGAATGATAACCTTTACGGTTAACGTAATCAGCTTCATGTTCATGGGGTCTTTGTATACGAATATGAGTGCAGTCTATACATCCTATGACTGCTGGGAAACCCGCAAGAGCTTGAAAGCCTTGATTTACTTCTCGACGTTCGGCATCAGTAGTGGGCCATCTGACGAATACAGGGACTAGCTCGTTCAGTGCTTCTGTAACGTTAGTTATGATTCTTGAAACGGAGGCTGTTGACACTGGTATCCCGACAGCTTCCAATTTATACGCAGTTCTACCATTGATCGGACGCACCAATAACGAGTACTTTTTAGTATGAAGTAACTCTTTCTCGCCACCGACTTTGCCAATACTCACGGATATTGGCACTGACGGTAGGTGCAAAGAATTCGCAGTATCCTCTTTAATAAGTGAGAGAGTCGCTCCGCTATCGATGAAAGTGAGGCTTGTCTTCTCAAGTTCTGAGGATTAATGATCGTCGCGTTGATGACAGGTGACAACCCCTCCATGCTCACTGAGACCGCCTGTAACATATTGGTTACTGGGGTGGTTGAACTATTTGACGCTCTCGTGAAATCTGCCCAATGTAAGAGAGAGTGATGGTAATATTTACATCGAACTCCTGCGGTGTCGGTTTTATCGCATTGTTTACGCCCCCGACAAGGCACGTTGAACCTATGAAACTTTAAGCAAAACCAACACACTCGCTTTTGCCTAACTAGCGACAATCGCTGATTCGGATCCATCGCAATAAACTTTGGACAGTCTGCGGGCGGATGCGAATCGTTCGCCGTGCAAACCCAGCATACGCTGACTTTCCTTACTGTTTGAATGCTGGAGTTGTTGTTCCTAGCGACTGCTTGCGTGTTACCTGCGTTAGAAGAAGTTACCAACTCAGTCGCCATCAGGATTTTCCCCGACGCGGGTTTGCTTAGTGTAGACAACTTAAAGTTTTCTGCTCTTATCGGATCTCCTGCTCGCCGCTTTACATCAATTTCGAATTTCATGAACTTTAAAAGCTCCTCCAGGCTAGGATCAATAGAGTTCTGCAACTGGAATCTAGCCCAACGTTCCTTATCTTTCGTATCGAACTTCGCCTCGATTTGCGCTATTGTCGTCGAATTATCTAAATCGCTACTTATACGTATTTCGTCGCGGTTCAGAAGATTTTCAGCTCGTTGAATCAAACGGTACAGCTCTTCGAAATGCGAAAGGGAATGAACCGATTTGAATTTTAATATCTCGTTGATGAACGAATCGCTAACTGGGTCATTCTCCGCTAAATGTGAAAACTTGTAGTTAGTACTTCACTATATTTTTGTTTCAGAGTTTCATGAACAAATACTATTTTTTGTAATTTAAGATAAAACTCTCCCACTAACATTGCTCAGCAGTGCTGAATGACCTTTAACTGACCTCTATGACGTCACTATAACAGATGGCGTCACGACCCTATTCATCTCCGTCACGGTTATCCATAATTGAATAAATATTGCCTATAATCCATTCCTCGAGAACTATCCATATAATAAGATTACTTCATTAGAGTAATTTAAGAACACAATATTTCAGATGTAATCCAAATATTATGTCGATTTTCATAAGTGGAGTATTTTTGGGCCAAAGTTAAGGAGTATGGTAATTTATAGTAAGCAACCGTTTTAAGCATATTGTAGAGTTATTTTCACATGTCTGTTAACAAAAAATTAAATCATGCCATTGTCACTGAAATACGTTTATTTCATTCTATTTTGTCATGCAATTTCTGTTTACATAAGTATTTCCATTACTTGAGAAAATCTATTTTTGTTCATCGTAACGGAGATGAATTTACGTGACGGAGATGAACATTCCATGATCTCTCTGTGACGGAGATGAAAAAAGTGAGAATCAGACGAAATTAAGTGTTAAAAACGAGAAATATATTCGTTAAAGGTTTTGTTAACATTAAAAATTCTAAACTTTAAACATTCTCTAACGGAACTGACAATAAAAGAATAACACGATCTACCGTATTAAATGCAAATTCTCAGACAATTCTATGACACAATATTCTATACTAATTAAGCTTTATCACAAATCTTAACCCATATGTCTTTGTCGACCTCAACGTGTCTACTTGTGACATGTCTAGGTTCATTTATCAAGCTTATTACATCATCGTAATCATACCAAATAACATCGTCCCTAAGAGGCCAAAAATATCGGTTAGGACCAATTTTTGACATAGACTTTACTTCTACGCAGTCATCGTCAACATCTTGAATTATTCCAGGATAAAGGGTTCCATCGTATCGGACCACACACCACTTCCCGATAACGTTCTCGTCAGCATGCAAAACCGGAATTATACATGAAGACGGATCGGTCTCGTCAGAGATGGAAGACCCACTTTCATCCACAGTGGATCCATTGTCAACAGCACAATTTTCAGTAGCTTGCAAGCCTGATCCTGTCGATCCTGAAAGATATTCGAAAAATTTAACCCTATCAGGATTTTCTCTACTAGGATAGAAATGGCCCTTCAAAGTTGATACCTTGTTTATCACCCAAACGTCATTTCTAAACATGACATGGGCGGACAAATCTTTTGTTTATGAGTACATTGTATTTTAAAAATAAAAAAGTGGAAATAAACTCGTGTTTCCATATTTTCCAAGGATACGTGGGCGGTGTTTTTTCTTTTCAAATACAAAAAAGTATTCCTTGTATAATACTTATACTGAGACAAGCACCATGGGAGTTTTTCTTTTCAGAGACAAGATCCATAGAAGGTCAAGTGGACAAGACATAAGAACACAACTTACTGAAGATCTCTTCTACTCAAAAATTTTGACATGCTCCAGTACATCATAGAAAAATGAAAATGTTCAATAAATACAGTACTACGACACAATTTACTACAAATTATCGCTAAAAACGACATGCATGAAAAAGACGACTGTACAACGCGTAATCACGCGCGTGAGGTTTTATTTTAAAAAGAAAGAGACGACCATAAGCAATCTCATGCGGGTTTCGTACTTTATTATTTTCTTTCTATTTTGGCTATCGGGGGTGACGCGGGCGGCTTCGCGATTTGATGAGAAACAAGGTATCAACCAAATGCACACATACGTTTTATAGGCTTAGGGATGGAGTGTAATTATTGTTTGTGTATCATAAAATACTGAATCCAATACTTTTTGTGTACAGAATAGATAAAAATAAATGTTTGGTGTTTTGTGCCTCCACTGGATGTTGCATTGAACACTGAGAGAAAATGAGAGCTGAACGAATGCAAGCAAGATTGGGAGTCTGGTAATTTCTGTCTTTGAGACCGTATTGGCGACGATAACGTTTATTGCCTTTAAATATCAGTGTTGAGTACAATGTACCATTATTTTCCGTCACACAGCATCTAATTTCAACCCTTGGCTCGAAAGAATTGTTCATTCTTAAATAAATTAGATCAAATATGGCTTTAAAAAAACTAGCCTACCTTGCGATGGTGTACTTTTCACTGGAAACAAGGATGAGAAGCGAAGCCCGAAACATGAGCATTTCACCGGATTACTGCCCTGATAGAAACAGCTGACTTCTCTATGAAATAGTGTACCCGGTTCGTCACCAAATACTAACTAAAAAGAAACAATTGGAATTTACACTCCACTCGCAGCGCTTACATAATTCACCCGTACGGTCTATGCAATTGAGTATCTGGAATTAAGGCTAAACAAAAATGATACCTTGTTTCTCCGCAGCGGCCGGGCCATTTTTGTTAAAATATAATAAAATTAGTAATCAGATCATTTCTATAGCGGCCGGGTCTGTTATGGTAAAATTGATCATAATTTAAAAAAAAATTAATGTACAGGGTAGATAGGCGGCCGGCCGGGTCAATTTTTAAGCTAAGCAGAATGGAGAAACAAGGTATCAATTTTTTAGCCTAATTACCATATTTCGAATGCATTTCAGCTAGGACACAAGAAATGTGTCATTGATTACCTGATGAATTTTCATCGTGCCTTTAATAGTTGATAAGTTTTCTGGTATCATTGGATCAATTTTGTTGATATCATCTTGACTGACGAAGTACATCTTTACACCCTGGCCAGACGATAATGTTTCGTACAACGACTTTGCATCTGGAATATCTTTTCCATGTACAATAAGACCGTCTGCTATTCTTTTTAATGTACCCCCGACCCGATCTGCCGCTCCTTTCCCGTGCCCGGCCTCCAGGAAATTCCAGCTAACGTTTTCAAAGCCATGGGTACGGGGAATGGCTGAAGCAAGGTAGAAATTATTTTTACTTCTATATTGTGTTGTTGGTCCGTCCGTGACAAAGTGCAATGATTTGATTCGTGGGTCAGTCTGTTTCAATTCTTTCAATACTGGTTTTAAGTGAGCCCATATGGCTGCCGGGTCATGGCGCGTAGACTCGGATACGCTACAGAATGCCTGGGTGCGTAGTCGAGTGTATACTATCCCTGTGTGGAGGGTGGCCTGCTTGTGCGAGCCGCCAAAATGTACACTTTGTATTTCGGTACCATATTTACAAGCGTAATTCTCAGAAAAGTCTACATGTATGACAGCTTCCTCTTCGGATATAATTTGTTTTAACTTTCTGAGCGATTGATATTGGTGAGATATGTTGAACAGATGGGTTGAAAATCGCGGCTTTAACTCCGTTTCATACCTAGAATGAAAATCATACAGCTCTTCCACTTTGTTCGCTTTGGTGGTGACTTTCTTATTATTTTCATTGGTCTTCGTTACCCATTGTTCATATGAAACCTTCTTCATTAGATCGAATTTACGATGGTCTAATGTAGGCAAGCGTTTGCCGACGCACTTTAGACAAGTGCCATACATGCATTCCTTTTGATTCTTGTCACAAACGAGTTGGTCAACGTGGTTTGTGGGCACGTTTGAGGGCAACGCTCCTTCTGCATCCAAGCTCATGACCATTAAATCGATATTTGAGTGTCTTTTGCAGGCACAGGTTTCCCTATCCCGTTGAGTGGGAATGACCACCCAAAACGGGCGCATCTTGCAAAATGCCGAGTAACTAAGAGTTTGGCCAGGATTTTCATACAGAAATTTTTTATGTAGTATATAAATATGTTCAGACAGAACTCGTTTCTGCTTTCGGATCTTTCTTCTGGTGATGTTGTCTTTCTTACCCGGCATCATCCTACTCACATCATCTCGTTCATAGAAATTTCTAATACGGGACCACATGTTTCCATTGGCCCGACTTTGCCTGACACTTTTACACTTTCTGGATTGGTTAATTGCGGTGGATTCTTTCAACAGTTTTTTCAGTTTATATTTCTTTATCAAACCATCGCTCGTTATTCTTTTAAACATGGCTCTGTCACTTTGTTTTCGGCTACTCTTATATTTTTCCCGAATTTCATGAACTATCGAAGTCTGGAAGAGTACTTTCCGTTGACATGTTTTATCACCCTTTCGGATCTTTTTAAAAAGCTGTCTAGATTTTCCACGTGGAGTACCAGTTTGATCTTTCGCTTCGTTAGATTTAACGCGTAGTCTTGACCATCGCTTTTTATACCGGTCTTTCTGCTTTTTGGCTGCAGTTAATTTTGCATCTAAATCGGCAATCGTTCTATAGGCCTTTGCCCTATCTCTCCTAATTTTTCTCCTCCCGC
>NW_027437480.1:0-53062 GCF_964204645.1 Tubulanus polymorphus | reverse complement strand
ATAGCAAACACTTTGAGTATTTATCAGGTTATATCGAAATAAACTTTTCAATTCTATATTAGACACGCCGTTCTTTAGATCTTTAGAACTATACATCAAAGCAAACTATTCAACAGCTAGATCAAGGGCCATAATTAGTGCTGTTTTCTAGTCACTCTGGATCAAAGGCATAATTAGTCAGACCCCTAGTTTGTCTATTAGCTTGATCACAGAAGTACAATTAGTCTAGATCACAAGGTCTCATATGGTCACTTAACTTCTAACTCAAATACTGTTCACTTGTTGCGCGCTGCGTGTATAAAAACCCGTGTCTAATCCTAGTTCAGCATGATTCCTGCACTGACACTGACGAAGGCAACCTCGCCGAAATATCTGTCAATGGAGCGATCTACTCGAAAGAAGAAACGACCACCAGCTGAGAAGACCAGCAAGGGCGGAGGACGCCCTGAGCGACACCAGCAACCCGGGATGTCGCCGAAAAATTACTATAGAGCTCTTCAAGTGGCGCACCACCTTGCCCAGTTGAGCTCTGGTCCGAAAGCGATTCGGAGGAAGAAGGACCATCTGAAGATGTTCCTGCGGCCGGCGGCTTGCACCGAAGCAGTAACGGTGCGGCTGCACGCTGCCGCGGACGTCTGGATGGAGACAGTTTCGAAAGAGCTGACCATCCATTACGCTGCCACATTTGTTGAGCTAATGGGTGATCCTCTGCCGGACTGTCTATCAGCACAGGATGTCGCCCTGACATGGGCCCGGAGGAATTTCGGCTCCCGTCTGAGCCCCGGAACGATCCGGCTTTTCAACATCGCGCTGGATTTGCGGTCGAAATTCCGCGGTCAGGCTCTGTCTGACAAACTCAGAAATGTCCTATCTAACCCACCTTCTTCCCCTTCTCATTTCAGGTCACACCACCAGGAGGCACCCACGGAGCCGAAGATTCGTCCGCCGCCGAGACCGAGCCGGAAGATTCGAAAGCCCGCGACGCCGAGGACGCCTGCACCAACCGCAGCCGCGCCCGCCGCGCCCACAGCGCCTCCTTCTTTTTCTGATTCCAGGTCACCGAGAAGCTACGCGGATGTCACCAGGACGCCACCAACCAGAATGGCGCCACCACCGAGAAGTCCGATGCCGACGCCGCCGCCGCCACCAAGAAGTCCGACGCCACCGAGAAGTCCGACGCCGCCGCCTCGAAACCCGACGCCGCCGCCGCCGCAGAGAACGCCGACCGCACCAACCAGCAGTCCGACGCCGTCTCTCTCTTCTTCTCTTTCCAGCTCTCCGTCTCATTACAGGTCACCAGGGCGCCTACTGCCAGCGCGAAGTCCGACGCCAACACCGAGACCGATGGCGCCCCAGGAAGTTCGCCGTCATCCGAATACTGGTCGGAAGAAACAGGATTGGAGTCTGCCACCAACCCGGCGACCCATTCTGGTGATTGGTGACTCAAATCTGAGTAACATCACATCAAGCCGCCGTCCGGATGACGTCCAGATCGAGAGCTTCCCCGGCTGCAAGATAGCTCATCTCGCCGACCTGATCGATGCTGTACCGGAGCGCCGAGATCGCCCGGATACGGTGATCATCAGCGTCGGAATCAACAACCGCGACAACAACTTCGAAGCGACCGCCAAGAAGACCACACAGCGCCTGATCAACGCCGCAGTCAAGAAGTATCAGCACTCGTTCGTCCACTTCGTTCAACTCAACACGACCCGCGAACACCAGCAGTTCGCCCGGAAGTTCAACGAATTCCTCGAGATTCACGACGACGTCACCGCGATACCACCCATCGATGATCGACGCTTCAGAGTTGTTGGAGACGGGATCCACTGGAACCGTGGTACAGCTAACACCCTGCTGGACCACTGGCTCAGTGGTTTAAACTAAGTATTAGTGAGACCAACGGGTCCACTATTGGTGAGTTAAATCAACCGGAATTAACCAATGCTTCTCTGATTTCTTCCATTTCCAGGTCCGACGAACACGAAGAACCGGCACCAAACCAAGCGCGACGCGATCCGGTCACCGCTCTCGGGAGCCCGGTGGTCAACCTCACACGTTCACTCCGCCTAAGTCCGGCGCAACATCAGCTACTCCGAAAGGGCCTCACTTATTGCCCGACTCCAAAAATCGGTTCTGATGCCGCCGCGACCGAGCGCACCAAGGGAGTGTGCCGATTCAACCGGCTAGTGAAACTCGACCATCACTTCCGAGACAAACCGGACCGCGAGGCTCCGCGTTTCCGTCTGCCCAGCAGTTGGGCTCCGGATGAAATAGAACCAGTAATCGCCGGGTTCTGCAACGACGCGCACGAATTGGCTCAACAAACCAGGGATACGCGTCGCGTAAATGATAACCTCACTAAACAGGAACGCGAAGCCCTCCAGCAGCTGCGTGACAACACTAATATTGTCATCAAAGCCGCCGATAAGGGTTCCGCTACGGTTATCATGGACCGCGACGACTACGTCCACGAAGCCATGCGCCAACTAGCCGATCTCGAGTATTATCAGCCGCTGCAGCAACCGATCTTCGAACAGACCGGGGAAGAAATTCGCGAAATCATCGAAAATATGGCTCGACGAAAAATCATCCCGCTAAAAACCGCCGAATATCTATTACCGCCCGATAATCCGAAACAGAGGCAGTTCTATCTGCTTCCCAAAATCCATAAAGAACGCGAGAAGTGGACGGTACCCGATCGCGTACCGCCGGGGAGACCGATCGTCTCCGACTGCGGCTCCGAAACCTACGAAATTTCGGAATGGATCGACTACTATTTGCAGCCGATCGCCCGCGGTCACCCGTCGTACGTCAAAGATACCAACCACTTTCTAGATATTTTGGCCGGTAAACAATTTAGCGCCGATGCGTTACTCGTCACCATGGACATCGATTCGCTCTACACCAACATCCCCCACGAAGAGGGTATCGCCAGCATCCGACAAGCTCTCCGAGATAACCCGAACCCGGGACGCCCGGATGCCGAGCTGCTGAAACTACTCGAAATCAGCCTGAAGAAAAATGACTTTAACTTTAACGAAAACACATATTTACAGGTAAAAGGTACCGCAATGGGTAAGCGTTTTGCTCCTTCTTATGCCAATATCTTTGTAGCCGAATGGGAAAAAGAAGGTCTGTCCAGAAGCGAACTCCAACCATCGCTATACGCTCGGTTCATCGACGACATCTACATAGTTTGGGAACACGGCCGCGAAACGTTGATGCAATTCATCGACGTCCTACAAACAGTGAGCCGATCCATCAAACTCAAGTTCGAAATCAGCGACACCAGCGTCAACTTCCTGGACGTAACCACTTTCAAAGGCCCGCGATTCGAGACAAGTGGCACAGTAGACACCAAAGTCTACTTCAAACCAACCGATTCGCATCAATTACTACATCGATCCTCGTTTCACCCTAAACACACATTTTCCGGTATAGTTAAAAGTCAAATTCTCCGGTTCCGGCGCATCTGCAATAACGATTCGGACTTACACGCAGCGTCCGGAACCGTCCTTAAAGTACTCAGAGGTCGTGGCTACAAAGACCGCGAACTGCGACACATCAAAAGTCAAGCTCTACGGCACCACGCCGAACGAGATCTACGAGAACAACAACGGGCCGACGAACCGCCGAAAAAGCGTTTACCGCTTATCTTACCTCACTCCGAAGCCAACCGAACCCTAGCCCGTAACATCCGAACCAGATTTACGGAACTGGCTACGGCCACCGGCCGGTCGGACGAGGTAACCACGGTCACCGCCTACACCAAGCACAAGAGTCTCAAAGATCTCCTAACTTCGTCGCAGCTCAAACCCACGGAGCCACCCCCTCCCCGAGTCCCCTCTTCACCGCATCGTAACAGAAATACTTCCGTTGTTTCCAATTCTTCTATTTCCAGGTCTACTCAAAGAACTCCGTCAACCCGACGTCGAGGCACCGAGAAATGCAGAACACCGAGATGTCGTACGTGTCCACTCGTCCGAGAAACAACCGTTTGCCGCAGCCACAACAAAATGCACGCGATCCGCAGCACAATTAATTGCGCGACCCGTGAAATTGTATACTGCATCGAATGCACCAAGTGCAACATGCTGTACGTCGGCCAAACCGGAATGTCTCTACGAGAACGCGTCACTCATCACGTCTCACGCATCAGAACGAAGAATTCGACTCCAGTCTCGGACCACTTCAACCAAGTCGACCACACCCGCGAACACTTTCGGGTGTACGGTCTCCAACACCTACCAGGCTCCACGAGACCGATCCGCGAAGCAGCCGAACAAGACTGGATACGACGACTCGACACGAACACGCCCCGAGGCATGAACGTCCCGTAGACCGCCTCACTACAACAATTAACTCTCACTACTTTTTTACAGGGATAACCCGCTGCCCGTGCACTAGTGGGGTCTCCAAACCTTCGGTTTGGTCCCCTAACCTCTATCTCTAAACCTAACCTTAGCCCGTGCCAGGTTTCCCTCGTAAATTATCTTAACTGATTAATTATTAATCATCAATCTATTTGCAGAATCATCCTCCGTCGCCTGAAGCAGAAACCCGCTCAGAGACAGAGTACAAAACAAACTCCAAGATCACAAGCTCCACAGGAATCATTAACCTTTTATCTTTTAATTAGTTCTCTCTGCTTTACTTTGAAAACTCAATCGAAATTCAGTAAGTAAGAAGACAGATCAAATATCAGAAACAGTTAGAAAAATAAACAAAAGCGCGATATCGGGAACCGAACCCTAACCGCTAGTACAGACTGGTTGCCTGTCCCAGGACGATAGAAACCGGTAACCAGTCCACCGCTATTATCTATTTCGAAAATATGCGTCAGCACTGAGATTATATCATAGAAACACCCGAAAAGTATTAATTAATCTATTATAAATTTAGAAAGAAAGGGAATCTAGAATAGGTAAGAATATACTCAATTACTAAAACGGCGCGCCTGATCGGGACTCGAACCCGCGGCACCCGAATTAAGCTCCGGAGAATACTCGGGAACCGTACCCGCCGCTCCGAAATTAACCGCTAGTACTGACGGGTTGCCGGTGCCCCGCGTTAGATACCGGTAACCAGTCCACCGCTCTTATTTATTTTGAAAATATGCGTCGGCACTAAGATTATATCGTAGAAACATCTGAAAAGTACTATTGTATCCGTCAAAGATTCAGAATTAAAAGGAATCCAGAATAGGTAAAAAACATTTAGAATAGAACTATTCAATTACTAAACGGCGCCTGGTCGGGACTCGAACCCGCGGCACCCTAATTAACCTCCGTTTAATCTATTACGTTCGGTCGGGGACCTAACCCGCTACGTCCTAATTAACTATTATCGTATCTACGCGCCAACTCTTGGAACATACTCTATATAGATCCGGGTGTCAAGTTTCAAATTTCTCTAAAACAGACAGTTTATTTTCGGATAACAATTCTAATGAGATCGCTCAAAAGTATTAGTAGCTATATTCAAAAACCGCACTATAGGTTGTAGAAGTATAAGAAGTTTATAGGATAAATAATAGTCCACGGACATCAATCACTGTTTACAAGTCACTCATAATTAGTGACCGATCGGCCACCTGCGCCTCTTGACTAATTATCCGACTCAATTCTATACAAAATCGCAGTTACGACGCCTTCAAACTCATCAGTTTTTTTCAAAGAACACAGCCCAATATTCCCGATTCAAAAAGAGTTTTATATCACGTATATATTTCAACCTTCGGATTAAAGAAGAGATCATAGTGTTTTTGAACCACTCAAACTACGCAAGCTTAAACCGATTGACTGAATACCCGCGCTCCGGTCTGAATATATTTGTGACATGTTTAAGTTCACATAGCTTTACTCGATCCTAATAACTCTAAATAAGCGTAGTTTATCTAATAGAATTATATTTAAGAACGTAGAATTAAAACAGACGTATTAGTAAGACATTTCTATCAAAACTCGTCACCCATAATTAGGGCTAATTAACCACCCGCGCTCACTCAGTAATTTAGATCTTACGGGTTATAACTTCCTACTAAATCGCCGACGCCGCGCTGTCTAATTCATCCAATTTTCGGTAGAATACCGCGTAGATATTTCAAAATCCGCTCTTAAAAGCTTTAGAATACGGAGAAAACTCGATTAACTAAGAACCGGATTTCACCATTTACGACTATCTAGTAAACACGCGTATATCGGAATACGCCTCGGCCGCGCACCGCTAATTAACGCGTCTAAACTAATTAGGAATTAAGCAATTTTGAAACTGAACTCGGACATATTTCGAACATTCCGGTTCACGTATATTAATAATACATATTCTAGATTTCTCTTTATAGAAAACACTTTGAGTATTTATTAGGTTATATCGAAATAAACTTTTCAATTCTATATTAGACACGCCGCTCTTTAGATCTTTAGAACTATACATCAAAGCAAACTATTCAACAGCTAGATCAAGGGCTATAATTAGTGCTGTTTTCTAGTCACTCTGGATCAAAGGCATAATTAGTCAGACCCCTAGTTTGTCTATTAGCTTGATCACAGAAGTACAATTAGTCTAGATCACAAGGTCTCATATGGTCACTTAACTTCTAACTCGAATACTGTTCACTTGTTGCGCGCTGCGTGTATAAAAACCCGTGTCTAATCCTAGTTCAGCATGATTCCTGCACTGACACTGACGAAGGCAACCTCGCCGAAATATCTGTCAATGGAGCGATCTACTCGAAAGAAGAAACGACCACCAGCTGAGAAGACCAGCAAGGGCGGAGGACGCCCTGAGCGACACCAGCAACCCGGGATGTCGCCGAAAACCTATTATAGAGCTCTTCAAGTGGCGCACCACCTTGCCCAGTTGAGCTCTGGTCCGAAAGCGATTCGGAGGAAGAAGGACCATCTGAAGATGTTCCTGCGGCCGGCGGCTTGCACCGAAGCAGTAACGGTGCAGCTGCACGCTGCCGCGGACGTCTGGATGGAGACAGTTTCGAAAGAGCTGACCATCCATTACGCTGCCACATTTGTTGAGCTAATGGGTGATCCTCTGCCGGACTGTCTATCAGCACAGGATGTCGCCCTGACATGGGCCCGGAGGAATTTCGGCTCCCGTCTGAGCCCCGGAACGATCCGGCTTTTCAACATCGCGCTGGATTTGCGGTCGAAATTCCGCGGTCAGGCTCTGTCTGACAAACTCAGAAATGTCCTATCTAACCCACCTTCTTCCCCTTCTCATTTCAGGTCACACCACCAGGAGGCACCCACGGAGCCGAAGATTCGTCCGCCGCCGAGACCGAGCCGGAAGATTCGAAAGCCCGCGACGCCGAGGACGCCTGCACCAACCGCAGCCGCGCCCGCCGCGCCCACAGCGCCTCCTTCTTTTTCTGATTCCAGGTCACCGAGAAGCTACGCGGATGTCACCAGGACGCCACCAACCAGAATGGCGCCACCACCGAGAAGTCCGATGCCGACGCCGCCGCCGCCACCAAGAAGTCCGACGCCACCGAGAAGTCCGACGCCGCCGCCTCGAAACCCGACGCCGCCGCCGCCGCAGAGAACGCCGACCGCACCAACCAGCAGTCCGACGCCGTCTCTCTCTTCTTCTCTTTCCAGCTCTCCGTCTCATTACAGGTCACCAGGGCGCCTACTGCCAGCGCGAAGTCCGACGCCAACACCGAGACCGATGGCGCCCCAGGAAGTTCGCCGTCATCCGAATACGGGTCGGAAGAAACAGGATTGGAGTCTGCCACCAACCCGGCGACCCATTCTGGTGATTGGTGACTCAAATCTGAGTAACATCACATCAAGCCGCCGTCCGGATGACGTCCAGATCGAGAGCTTCCCCGGCTGCAAGATAGCTCATCTCGCCGACCTGATCGATGCTGTACCGGAGCGCCGAGATCGCCCGGATACGGTGATCATCAGCGTCGGAATCAACAACCGCGACAACAACTTCGAAGCGACCGCCAGGAAGACCACACAGCGCCTGATCAACGCCGCAGTCAAGAAGTATCAGCACTCGTTCGTCCACTTCGTTCAACTCAACACGACCCGCGAACACCAGCAGTTCGCCCGGAAGTTCAACGAATTCCTCGAGAATAACGACGACGTCACCGCGATACCACCCATCGATGATCGACGCTTCAGAGTTGTTGGAGACGGGATCCACTGGAACCGTGGTACAGCTAACACCCTGCTGGACCACTGGCTCAGTGGTTTAAACTAAGTATTAGTGAGACCAACGGGTCCACTATTGGTGAGTTAAATCAACCGGAATTAACCAATGCTTCTCTGATTTCTTCCGTTTCCAGGTCCGACGAACACGAAGAACCGGCACCAAACCAAGCGCGACGCGATCCGGTCACCGCTCTCGGGAGCCCGGTGGTCAACCTCACACGTTCACTCCGCCTAAGTCCGGCGCAACATCAGCTACTCCGAAAGGGCCTCACTTATTGCCCGACTCCAAAAATCGGTTCTGATGCCGCCGCGACCGAGCGCACCAAGGGAGTGTGCCGATTCAACCGGCTAGTGAAACTCGACCATCACTTCCGAGACAAACCGGACCGCGAGGCTCCGCGTTTCCGTCTGCCCAGCAGTTGGGCTCCGGATGAAATAGAACCAGTAATCGCCGGGTTCTGCAACGACGCGCACGAATTGGCTCAACAAACCAGGGATACGCGTCGCGTAAATGATAACCTCACTAAACAGGAACGCGAAGCCCTCCAGCAGCTGCGTGACAACACTAATATTGTCATCAAAGCCGCCGATAAGGGTTCCGCTACGGTTATCATGGACCGCGACGACTACGTCCTCGAAGCCATGCGCCAACTAGCCGATCTCGAGTATTATCAGCCGCTGCAGCAACCGATCTTCGAACAGACCGGGGAAGAAATTCGCGAAATCATCGAAAATATGGCTCGACGAAAAATCATCCCGCTAAAAACCGCCGAATATCTATTACCGCCCGATAATCCGAAACAGAGGCAGTTCTATCTGCTTCCCAAAATCCATAAAGAACGCGAGAAGTGGACGGTACCCGATCGCGTACCGCCGGGGAGACCGATCGTCTCCGACTGCGGCTCCGAAACCTACGAAATTTCGGAATGGATCGACTACTATTTGCAGCCGATCGCCCGCGGTCACCCGTCGTACGTCAAAGATACCAACCACTTTCTAGATATTTTGGCCGGTAAACAATTTAGCGCCGATGCGTTACTCGTCACCATGGACATCGATTCGCTCTACACCAACATCCCCCACGAAGAGGGTATCGCCAGCATCCGACAAGCTCTCCGAGATAACCCGAACCCGGGACGCCCGGATGCCGAGCTGCTGAAACTACTCGAAATCAGCCTGAAGAAAAATGACTTTAACTTTAACGAAAACACATATTTACAGGTAAAAGGTACCGCAATGGGTAAGCGTTTTGCTCCTTCTTATGCCAATATCTTTGTAGCCGAATGGGAAAAAGAAGGTCTGTCCAGAAGCGAACTCCAACCATCGCTATACGCTCGGTTCATCGACGACATCTACATAGTTTGGGAACACGGCCGCGAAACGTTGATGCAATTCATCGACGTCCTACAAACAGTGAGCCGATCCATCAAACTCAAGTTCGAAATCAGCGACACCAGCGTCAACTTCCTGGACGTAACCACTTTCAAAGGCCCGCGATTCGAGACAAGTGGCACAGTAGACACCAAAGTCTACTTCAAACCAACCGATTCGCATCAATTACTACATCGATCCTCGTTTCACCCTAAACACACATTTTCCGGTATAGTTAAAAGTCAAATTCTCCGGTTCCGGCGCATCTGCAATAACGATTCGGACTTACACGCAGCGTCCGGAACCGTCCTTAAAGTACTCAGAGGTCGTGGCTACAAAGACCGCGAACTGCGACACATCAAAAGTCAAGCTCTACGGCACCACGCCGAACGAGATCTACGAGAACAACAACGGGCCGACGAACCGCCGAAAAAGCGTTTACCGCTTATCTTACCTCACTCCGAAGCCAACCGAACCCTAGCCCGTAACATCCGAACCAGATTTACGGAACTGGCTACGGCCACCGGCCGGTCGGACGAGGTAACCACGGTCACCGCCTACACCAAGCACAAGAGTCTCAAAGATCTCCTAACTTCGTCGCAGCTCAAACCCACGGAGCCACCCCCTCCCCGAGTCCCCTCTTCACCGCATCGTAACAGAAATACTTCCGTTGTTTCCAATTCTTCTATTTCCAGGTCTACTCAAAGAACTCCGTCAACCCGACGTCGAGGCACCGAGAAATGCAGAACACCGAGATGTCGTACGTGTCCACTCGTCCGAGAAACAACCGTTTGCCGCAGCCACAACAAAATGCACGCGATCCGCAGCACAATTAATTGCGCGACCCGTGAAATTGTATACTGCATCGAATGCACCAAGTGCAACATGCTGTACGTCGGCCAAACCGGAATGTCTCTACGAGAACGCGTCACTCATCACGTCTCACGCATCAGAACGAAGAATTCGACTCCAGTCTCGGACCACTTCAACCAAGTCGACCACACCCGCGAACACTTTCGGGTGTACGGTCTCCAACACCTACCAGGCTCCACGAGACCGATCCGCGAAGCAGCCGAACAAGACTGGATACGACGACTCGACACGAACACGCCCCGAGGCATGAACGTCCCGTAGACCGCCTCACTACAACAATTAACTCTCACTACTTTTTTACAGGGATAACCCGCTGCCCGTGCACTAGTGGGGTCTCCAAACCTTCGGTTTGGTCCCCTAACCTCTATCTCTAAACCTAACCTTAGCCCGTGCCAGGTTTCCCTCGTAAATTATCTTAACTGATTAATTATTAATCATCAATCTATTTGCAGAATCATCCTCCGTCGCCTGAAGCAGAAACCCGCTCAGAGACAGAGTACAAAACAAACTCCAAGATCACAAGCTCCACAGGAATCATTAACCTTTTATCTTTTAATTAGTTCTCTCTGCTTTACTTTGAAAACTCAATCGAAATTCAGTAAGTAAGAAGACAGATCAAATATCAGAAACAGTTAGAAAAATAAACAAAAGCGCGATATCGGGAACCGAACCCTAACCGCTAGTACAGACTGGTTGCCTGTCCCAGGACGATAGAAACCGGTAACCAGTCCACCGCTATTATCTATTTCGAAAATATGCGTCAGCACTGAGATTATATCATAGAAACACCCGAAAAGTATTAATTAATCTATTATAAATTTAGAAAGAAAGGGAATCTAGAATAGGTAAGAATATACTCAATTACTAAAACGGCGCGCCTGATCGGGACTCGAACCCGCGGCACCCGAATTAAGCTCCGGAGAATACTCGGGAACCGTACCCGCCGCTCCGAAATTAACCGCTAGTACTGACGGGTTGCCGGTGCCCCGCGTTAGATACCGGTAACCAGTCCACCGCTCTTATTTATTTTGAAAATATGCGTCGGCACTAAGATTATATCGTAGAAACATCTGAAAAGTACTATTGTATCCGTCAAAGATTCAGAATTAAAAGGAATCCAGAATAGGTAAAAAACATTTAGAATAGAACTATTCAATTACTAAACGGCGCCTGGTCGGGACTCGAACCCGCGGCACCCTAATTAACCTCCGTTTAATCTATTACGTTCGGTCGGGGACCTAACCCGCTACGTCCTAATTAACTATTATCGTATCTACGCGCCAACTCTTGGAACATACTCTATATAGATCCGGGTGTCAAGTTTCAAATTTCTCTAAAACAGACAGTTTATTTTCGGATAACAATTCTAATGAGATCGCTCAAAAGTATTAGTAGCTATATTCAAAAACCGCACTATAGGTTGTAGAAGTATAAGAAGTTTATAGGATAAATAATAGTCCACGGACATCAATCACTGTTTACAAGTCACTCATAATTAGTGACCGATCGGCCACCTGCGCCTCTTGACTAATTATCCGACTCAATTCTATACAAAATCGCAGTTACGACGCCTTCAAACTCATCAGTTTTTTTCAAAGAACACAGCCCAATATTCCCGATTCAAAAAGAGTTTTATATCACGTATATATTTCAACCTTCGGATTAAAGAAGAGATCATAGTGTTTTTGAACCACTCAAACTACGCAAGCTTAAACCGATTGACTGAATACCCGCGCTCCGGTCTGAATATATTTGTGACATGTTTAAGTTCACATAGCTTTACTCGATCCTAATAACTCTAAATAAGCGTAGTTTATCTAATAGAATTATATTTAAGAACGTAGAATTAAAACAGACGTATTAGTAAGACATTTCTATCAAAACTCGTCACCCATAATTAGGGCTAATTAACCACCCGCGCTCACTCAGTAATTTAGATCTTACGGGTTATAACTTCCTACTAAATCGCCGACGCCGCGCTGTCTAATTCATCCAATTTTCGGTAGAATACCGCGTAGATATTTCAAAATCCGCTCTTAAAAGCTTTAGAATACGGAGAAAACTCGATTAACTAAGAACCGGATTTCACCATTTACGACTATCTAGTAAACACGCGTATATCGGAATACGCCTCGGCCGCGCACCGCTAATTAACGCGTCTAAACTAATTAGGAATTAAGCAATTTTGAAACTGAACTCGGACATATTTCGAACATTCCGGTTCACGTATATTAATAATACATATTCTAGATTTCTCTTTATAGAAAACACTTTGAGTATTTATTAGGTTATATCGAAATAAACTTTTCAATTCTATATTAGACACGCCGCTCTTTAGATCTTTAGAACTATACATCAAAGCAAACTATTCAACAGCTAGATCAAGGGCTATAATTAGTGCTGTTTTCTAGTCACTCTGGATCAAAGGCATAATTAGTCAGACCCCTAGTTTGTCTATTAGCTTGATCACAGAAGTACAATTAGTCTAGATCACAAGGTCTCATATGGTCACTTAACTTCTAACTCGAATACTGTTCACTTGTTGCGCGCTGCGTGTATAAAAACCCGTGTCTAATCCTAGTTCAGCATGATTCCTGCACTGACACTGACGAAGGCAACCTCGCCGAAATATCTGTCAATGGAGCGATCTACTCGAAAGAAGAAACGACCACCAGCTGAGAAGACCAGCAAGGGCGGAGGACGCCCTGAGCGACACCAGCAACCCGGGATGTCGCCGAAAACCTATTATAGAGCTCTTCAAGTGGCGCACCACCTTGCCCAGTTGAGCTCTGGTCCGAAAGCGATTCGGAGGAAGAAGGACCATCTGAAGATGTTCCTGCGGCCGGCGGCTTGCACCGAAGCAGTAACGGTGCAGCTGCACGCTGCCGCGGACGTCTGGATGGAGACAGTTTCGAAAGAGCTGACCATCCATTACGCTGCCACATTTGTTGAGCTAATGGGTGATCCTCTGCCGGACTGTCTATCAGCACAGGATGTCGCCCTGACATGGGCCCGGAGGAATTTCGGCTCCCGTCTGAGCCCCGGAACGATCCGGCTTTTCAACATCGCGCTGGATTTGCGGTCGAAATTCCGCGGTCAGGCTCTGTCTGACAAACTCAGAAATGTCCTATCTAACCCACCTTCTTCCCCTTCTCATTTCAGGTCACACCACCAGGAGGCACCCACGGAGCCGAAGATTCGTCCGCCGCCGAGACCGAGCCGGAAGATTCGAAAGCCCGCGACGCCGAGGACGCCTGCACCAACCGCAGCCGCGCCCGCCGCGCCCACAGCGCCTCCTTCTTTTTCTGATTCCAGGTCACCGAGAAGCTACGCGGATGTCACCAGGACGCCACCAACCAGAATGGCGCCACCACCGAGAAGTCCGATGCCGACGCCGCCGCCGCCACCAAGAAGTCCGACGCCACCGAGAAGTCCGACGCCGCCGCCTCGAAACCCGACGCCGCCGCCGCCGCAGAGAACGCCGACCGCACCAACCAGCAGTCCGACGCCGTCTCTCTCTTCTTCTCTTTCCAGCTCTCCGTCTCATTACAGGTCACCAGGGCGCCTACTGCCAGCGCGAAGTCCGACGCCAACACCGAGACCGATGGCGCCCCAGGAAGTTCGCCGTCATCCGAATACGGGTCGGAAGAAACAGGATTGGAGTCTGCCACCAACCCGGCGACCCATTCTGGTGATTGGTGACTCAAATCTGAGTAACATCACATCAAGCCGCCGTCCGGATGACGTCCAGATCGAGAGCTTCCCCGGCTGCAAGATAGCTCATCTCGCCGACCTGATCGATGCTGTACCGGAGCGCCGAGATCGCCCGGATACGGTGATCATCAGCGTCGGAATCAACAACCGCGACAACAACTTCGAAGCGACCGCCAGGAAGACCACACAGCGCCTGATCAACGCCGCAGTCAAGAAGTATCAGCACTCGTTCGTCCACTTCGTTCAACTCAACACGACCCGCGAACACCAGCAGTTCGCCCGGAAGTTCAACGAATTCCTCGAGAATAACGACGACGTCACCGCGATACCACCCATCGATGATCGACGCTTCAGAGTTGTTGGAGACGGGATCCACTGGAACCGTGGTACAGCTAACACCCTGCTGGACCACTGGCTCAGTGGTTTAAACTAAGTATTAGTGAGACCAACGGGTCCACTATTGGTGAGTTAAATCAACCGGAATTAACCAATGCTTCTCTGATTTCTTCCGTTTCCAGGTCCGACGAACACGAAGAACCGGCACCAAACCAAGCGCGACGCGATCCGGTCACCGCTCTCGGGAGCCCGGTGGTCAACCTCACACGTTCACTCCGCCTAAGTCCGGCGCAACATCAGCTACTCCGAAAGGGCCTCACTTATTGCCCGACTCCAAAAATCGGTTCTGATGCCGCCGCGACCGAGCGCACCAAGGGAGTGTGCCGATTCAACCGGCTAGTGAAACTCGACCATCACTTCCGAGACAAACCGGACCGCGAGGCTCCGCGTTTCCGTCTGCCCAGCAGTTGGGCTCCGGATGAAATAGAACCAGTAATCGCCGGGTTCTGCAACGACGCGCACGAATTGGCTCAACAAACCAGGGATACGCGTCGCGTAAATGATAACCTCACTAAACAGGAACGCGAAGCCCTCCAGCAGCTGCGTGACAACACTAATATTGTCATCAAAGCCGCCGATAAGGGTTCCGCTACGGTTATCATGGACCGCGACGACTACGTCCTCGAAGCCATGCGCCAACTAGCCGATCTCGAGTATTATCAGCCGCTGCAGCAACCGATCTTCGAACAGACCGGGGAAGAAATTCGCGAAATCATCGAAAATATGGCTCGACGAAAAATCATCCCGCTAAAAACCGCCGAATATCTATTACCGCCCGATAATCCGAAACAGAGGCAGTTCTATCTGCTTCCCAAAATCCATAAAGAACGCGAGAAGTGGACGGTACCCGATCGCGTACCGCCGGGGAGACCGATCGTCTCCGACTGCGGCTCCGAAACCTACGAAATTTCGGAATGGATCGACTACTATTTGCAGCCGATCGCCCGCGGTCACCCGTCGTACGTCAAAGATACCAACCACTTTCTAGATATTTTGGCCGGTAAACAATTTAGCGCCGATGCGTTACTCGTCACCATGGACATCGATTCGCTCTACACCAACATCCCCCACGAAGAGGGTATCGCCAGCATCCGACAAGCTCTCCGAGATAACCCGAACCCGGGACGCCCGGATGCCGAGCTGCTGAAACTACTCGAAATCAGCCTGAAGAAAAATGACTTTAACTTTAACGAAAACACATATTTACAGGTAAAAGGTACCGCAATGGGTAAGCGTTTTGCTCCTTCTTATGCCAATATCTTTGTAGCCGAATGGGAAAAAGAAGGTCTGTCCAGAAGCGAACTCCAACCATCGCTATACGCTCGGTTCATCGACGACATCTACATAGTTTGGGAACACGGCCGCGAAACGTTGATGCAATTCATCGACGTCCTACAAACAGTGAGCCGATCCATCAAACTCAAGTTCGAAATCAGCGACACCAGCGTCAACTTCCTGGACGTAACCACTTTCAAAGGCCCGCGATTCGAGACAAGTGGCACAGTAGACACCAAAGTCTACTTCAAACCAACCGATTCGCATCAATTACTACATCGATCCTCGTTTCACCCTAAACACACATTTTCCGGTATAGTTAAAAGTCAAATTCTCCGGTTCCGGCGCATCTGCAATAACGATTCGGACTTACACGCAGCGTCCGGAACCGTCCTTAAAGTACTCAGAGGTCGTGGCTACAAAGACCGCGAACTGCGACACATCAAAAGTCAAGCTCTACGGCACCACGCCGAACGAGATCTACGAGAACAACAACGGGCCGACGAACCGCCGAAAAAGCGTTTACCGCTTATCTTACCTCACTCCGAAGCCAACCGAACCCTAGCCCGTAACATCCGAACCAGATTTACGGAACTGGCTACGGCCACCGGCCGGTCGGACGAGGTAACCACGGTCACCGCCTACACCAAGCACAAGAGTCTCAAAGATCTCCTAACTTCGTCGCAGCTCAAACCCACGGAGCCACCCCCTCCCCGAGTCCCCTCTTCACCGCATCGTAACAGAAATACTTCCGTTGTTTCCAATTCTTCTATTTCCAGGTCTACTCAAAGAACTCCGTCAACCCGACGTCGAGGCACCGAGAAATGCAGAACACCGAGATGTCGTACGTGTCCACTCGTCCGAGAAACAACCGTTTGCCGCAGCCACAACAAAATGCACGCGATCCGCAGCACAATTAATTGCGCGACCCGTGAAATTGTATACTGCATCGAATGCACCAAGTGCAACATGCTGTACGTCGGCCAAACCGGAATGTCTCTACGAGAACGCGTCACTCATCACGTCTCACGCATCAGAACGAAGAATTCGACTCCAGTCTCGGACCACTTCAACCAAGTCGACCACACCCGCGAACACTTTCGGGTGTACGGTCTCCAACACCTACCAGGCTCCACGAGACCGATCCGCGAAGCAGCCGAACAAGACTGGATACGACGACTCGACACGAACACGCCCCGAGGCATGAACGTCCCGTAGACCGCCTCACTACAACAATTAACTCTCACTACTTTTTTACAGGGATAACCCGCTGCCCGTGCACTAGTGGGGTCTCCAAACCTTCGGTTTGGTCCCCTAACCTCTATCTCTAAACCTAACCTTAGCCCGTGCCAGGTTTCCCTCGTAAATTATCTTAACTGATTAATTATTAATCATCAATCTATTTGCAGAATCATCCTCCGTCGCCTGAAGCAGAAACCCGCTCAGAGACAGAGTACAAAACAAACTCCAAGATCACAAGCTCCACAGGAATCATTAACCTTTTATCTTTTAATTAGTTCTCTCTGCTTTACTTTGAAAACTCAATCGAAATTCAGTAAGTAAGAAGACAGATCAAATATCAGAAACAGTTAGAAAAATAAACAAAAGCGCGATATCGGGAACCGAACCCTAACCGCTAGTACAGACTGGTTGCCTGTCCCAGGACGATAGAAACCGGTAACCAGTCCACCGCTATTATCTATTTCGAAAATATGCGTCAGCACTGAGATTATATCATAGAAACACCCGAAAAGTATTAATTAATCTATTATAAATTTAGAAAGAAAGGGAATCTAGAATAGGTAAGAATATACTCAATTACTAAAACGGCGCGCCTGATCGGGACTCGAACCCGCGGCACCCGAATTAAGCTCCGGAGAATACTCGGGAACCGTACCCGCCGCTCCGAAATTAACCGCTAGTACTGACGGGTTGCCGGTGCCCCGCGTTAGATACCGGTAACCAGTCCACCGCTCTTATTTATTTTGAAAATATGCGTCGGCACTAAGATTATATCGTAGAAACATCTGAAAAGTACTATTGTATCCGTCAAAGATTCAGAATTAAAAGGAATCCAGAATAGGTAAAAAACATTTAGAATAGAACTATTCAATTACTAAACGGCGCCTGGTCGGGACTCGAACCCGCGGCACCCTAATTAACCTCCGTTTAATCTATTACGTTCGGTCGGGGACCTAACCCGCTACGTCCTAATTAACTATTATCGTATCTACGCGCCAACTCTTGGAACATACTCTATATAGATCCGGGTGTCAAGTTTCAAATTTCTCTAAAACAGACAGTTTATTTTCGGATAACAATTCTAATGAGATCGCTCAAAAGTATTAGTAGCTATATTCAAAAACCGCACTATAGGTTGTAGAAGTATAAGAAGTTTATAGGATAAATAATAGTCCACGGACATCAATCACTGTTTACAAGTCACTCATAATTAGTGACCGATCGGCCACCTGCGCCTCTTGACTAATTATCCGACTCAATTCTATACAAAATCGCAGTTACGACGCCTTCAAACTCATCAGTTTTTTTCAAAGAACACAGCCCAATATTCCCGATTCAAAAAGAGTTTTATATCACGTATATATTTCAACCTTCGGATTAAAGAAGAGATCATAGTGTTTTTGAACCACTCAAACTACGCAAGCTTAAACCGATTGACTGAATACCCGCGCTCCGGTCTGAATATATTTGTGACATGTTTAAGTTCACATAGCTTTACTCGATCCTAATAACTCTAAATAAGCGTAGTTTATCTAATAGAATTATATTTAAGAACGTAGAATTAAAACAGACGTATTAGTAAGACATTTCTATCAAAACTCGTCACCCATAATTAGGGCTAATTAACCACCCGCGCTCACTCAGTAATTTAGATCTTACGGGTTATAACTTCCTACTAAATCGCCGACGCCGCGCTGTCTAATTCATCCAATTTTCGGTAGAATACCGCGTAGATATTTCAAAATCCGCTCTTAAAAGCTTTAGAATACGGAGAAAACTCGATTAACTAAGAACCGGATTTCACCATTTACGACTATCTAGTAAACACGCGTATATCGGAATACGCCTCGGCCGCGCACCGCTAATTAACGCGTCTAAACTAATTAGGAATTAAGCAATTTTGAAACTGAACTCGGACATATTTCGAACATTCCGGTTCACGTATATTAATAATACATATTCTAGATTTCTCTTTATAGAAAACACTTTGAGTATTTATTAGGTTATATCGAAATAAACTTTTCAATTCTATATTAGACACGCCGCTCTTTAGATCTTTAGAACTATACATCAAAGCAAACTATTCAACAGCTAGATCAAGGGCTATAATTAGTGCTGTTTTCTAGTCACTCTGGATCAAAGGCATAATTAGTCAGACCCCTAGTTTGTCTATTAGCTTGATCACAGAAGTACAATTAGTCTAGATCACAAGGTCTCATATGGTCACTTAACTTCTAACTCGAATACTGTTCACTTGTTGCGCGCTGCGTGTATAAAAACCCGTGTCTAATCCTAGTTCAGCATGATTCCTGCACTGACACTGACGAAGGCAACCTCGCCGAAATATCTGTCAATGGAGCGATCTACTCGAAAGAAGAAACGACCACCAGCTGAGAAGACCAGCAAGGGCGGAGGACGCCCTGAGCGACACCAGCAACCCGGGATGTCGCCGAAAACCTATTATAGAGCTCTTCAAGTGGCGCACCACCTTGCCCAGTTGAGCTCTGGTCCGAAAGCGATTCGGAGGAAGAAGGACCATCTGAAGATGTTCCTGCGGCCGGCGGCTTGCACCGAAGCAGTAACGGTGCAGCTGCACGCTGCCGCGGACGTCTGGATGGAGACAGTTTCGAAAGAGCTGACCATCCATTACGCTGCCACATTTGTTGAGCTAATGGGTGATCCTCTGCCGGACTGTCTATCAGCACAGGATGTCGCCCTGACATGGGCCCGGAGGAATTTCGGCTCCCGTCTGAGCCCCGGAACGATCCGGCTTTTCAACATCGCGCTGGATTTGCGGTCGAAATTCCGCGGTCAGGCTCTGTCTGACAAACTCAGAAATGTCCTATCTAACCCACCTTCTTCCCCTTCTCATTTCAGGTCACACCACCAGGAGGCACCCACGGAGCCGAAGATTCGTCCGCCGCCGAGACCGAGCCGGAAGATTCGAAAGCCCGCGACGCCGAGGACGCCTGCACCAACCGCAGCCGCGCCCGCCGCGCCCACAGCGCCTCCTTCTTTTTCTGATTCCAGGTCACCGAGAAGCTACGCGGATGTCACCAGGACGCCACCAACCAGAATGGCGCCACCACCGAGAAGTCCGATGCCGACGCCGCCGCCGCCACCAAGAAGTCCGACGCCACCGAGAAGTCCGACGCCGCCGCCTCGAAACCCGACGCCGCCGCCGCCGCAGAGAACGCCGACCGCACCAACCAGCAGTCCGACGCCGTCTCTCTCTTCTTCTCTTTCCAGCTCTCCGTCTCATTACAGGTCACCAGGGCGCCTACTGCCAGCGCGAAGTCCGACGCCAACACCGAGACCGATGGCGCCCCAGGAAGTTCGCCGTCATCCGAATACGGGTCGGAAGAAACAGGATTGGAGTCTGCCACCAACCCGGCGACCCATTCTGGTGATTGGTGACTCAAATCTGAGTAACATCACATCAAGCCGCCGTCCGGATGACGTCCAGATCGAGAGCTTCCCCGGCTGCAAGATAGCTCATCTCGCCGACCTGATCGATGCTGTACCGGAGCGCCGAGATCGCCCGGATACGGTGATCATCAGCGTCGGAATCAACAACCGCGACAACAACTTCGAAGCGACCGCCAGGAAGACCACACAGCGCCTGATCAACGCCGCAGTCAAGAAGTATCAGCACTCGTTCGTCCACTTCGTTCAACTCAACACGACCCGCGAACACCAGCAGTTCGCCCGGAAGTTCAACGAATTCCTCGAGAATAACGACGACGTCACCGCGATACCACCCATCGATGATCGACGCTTCAGAGTTGTTGGAGACGGGATCCACTGGAACCGTGGTACAGCTAACACCCTGCTGGACCACTGGCTCAGTGGTTTAAACTAAGTATTAGTGAGACCAACGGGTCCACTATTGGTGAGTTAAATCAACCGGAATTAACCAATGCTTCTCTGATTTCTTCCGTTTCCAGGTCCGACGAACACGAAGAACCGGCACCAAACCAAGCGCGACGCGATCCGGTCACCGCTCTCGGGAGCCCGGTGGTCAACCTCACACGTTCACTCCGCCTAAGTCCGGCGCAACATCAGCTACTCCGAAAGGGCCTCACTTATTGCCCGACTCCAAAAATCGGTTCTGATGCCGCCGCGACCGAGCGCACCAAGGGAGTGTGCCGATTCAACCGGCTAGTGAAACTCGACCATCACTTCCGAGACAAACCGGACCGCGAGGCTCCGCGTTTCCGTCTGCCCAGCAGTTGGGCTCCGGATGAAATAGAACCAGTAATCGCCGGGTTCTGCAACGACGCGCACGAATTGGCTCAACAAACCAGGGATACGCGTCGCGTAAATGATAACCTCACTAAACAGGAACGCGAAGCCCTCCAGCAGCTGCGTGACAACACTAATATTGTCATCAAAGCCGCCGATAAGGGTTCCGCTACGGTTATCATGGACCGCGACGACTACGTCCTCGAAGCCATGCGCCAACTAGCCGATCTCGAGTATTATCAGCCGCTGCAGCAACCGATCTTCGAACAGACCGGGGAAGAAATTCGCGAAATCATCGAAAATATGGCTCGACGAAAAATCATCCCGCTAAAAACCGCCGAATATCTATTACCGCCCGATAATCCGAAACAGAGGCAGTTCTATCTGCTTCCCAAAATCCATAAAGAACGCGAGAAGTGGACGGTACCCGATCGCGTACCGCCGGGGAGACCGATCGTCTCCGACTGCGGCTCCGAAACCTACGAAATTTCGGAATGGATCGACTACTATTTGCAGCCGATCGCCCGCGGTCACCCGTCGTACGTCAAAGATACCAACCACTTTCTAGATATTTTGGCCGGTAAACAATTTAGCGCCGATGCGTTACTCGTCACCATGGACATCGATTCGCTCTACACCAACATCCCCCACGAAGAGGGTATCGCCAGCATCCGACAAGCTCTCCGAGATAACCCGAACCCGGGACGCCCGGATGCCGAGCTGCTGAAACTACTCGAAATCAGCCTGAAGAAAAATGACTTTAACTTTAACGAAAACACATATTTACAGGTAAAAGGTACCGCAATGGGTAAGCGTTTTGCTCCTTCTTATGCCAATATCTTTGTAGCCGAATGGGAAAAAGAAGGTCTGTCCAGAAGCGAACTCCAACCATCGCTATACGCTCGGTTCATCGACGACATCTACATAGTTTGGGAACACGGCCGCGAAACGTTGATGCAATTCATCGACGTCCTACAAACAGTGAGCCGATCCATCAAACTCAAGTTCGAAATCAGCGACACCAGCGTCAACTTCCTGGACGTAACCACTTTCAAAGGCCCGCGATTCGAGACAAGTGGCACAGTAGACACCAAAGTCTACTTCAAACCAACCGATTCGCATCAATTACTACATCGATCCTCGTTTCACCCTAAACACACATTTTCCGGTATAGTTAAAAGTCAAATTCTCCGGTTCCGGCGCATCTGCAATAACGATTCGGACTTACACGCAGCGTCCGGAACCGTCCTTAAAGTACTCAGAGGTCGTGGCTACAAAGACCGCGAACTGCGACACATCAAAAGTCAAGCTCTACGGCACCACGCCGAACGAGATCTACGAGAACAACAACGGGCCGACGAACCGCCGAAAAAGCGTTTACCGCTTATCTTACCTCACTCCGAAGCCAACCGAACCCTAGCCCGTAACATCCGAACCAGATTTACGGAACTGGCTACGGCCACCGGCCGGTCGGACGAGGTAACCACGGTCACCGCCTACACCAAGCACAAGAGTCTCAAAGATCTCCTAACTTCGTCGCAGCTCAAACCCACGGAGCCACCCCCTCCCCGAGTCCCCTCTTCACCGCATCGTAACAGAAATACTTCCGTTGTTTCCAATTCTTCTATTTCCAGGTCTACTCAAAGAACTCCGTCAACCCGACGTCGAGGCACCGAGAAATGCAGAACACCGAGATGTCGTACGTGTCCACTCGTCCGAGAAACAACCGTTTGCCGCAGCCACAACAAAATGCACGCGATCCGCAGCACAATTAATTGCGCGACCCGTGAAATTGTATACTGCATCGAATGCACCAAGTGCAACATGCTGTACGTCGGCCAAACCGGAATGTCTCTACGAGAACGCGTCACTCATCACGTCTCACGCATCAGAACGAAGAATTCGACTCCAGTCTCGGACCACTTCAACCAAGTCGACCACACCCGCGAACACTTTCGGGTGTACGGTCTCCAACACCTACCAGGCTCCACGAGACCGATCCGCGAAGCAGCCGAACAAGACTGGATACGACGACTCGACACGAACACGCCCCGAGGCATGAACGTCCCGTAGACCGCCTCACTACAACAATTAACTCTCACTACTTTTTTACAGGGATAACCCGCTGCCCGTGCACTAGTGGGGTCTCCAAACCTTCGGTTTGGTCCCCTAACCTCTATCTCTAAACCTAACCTTAGCCCGTGCCAGGTTTCCCTCGTAAATTATCTTAACTGATTAATTATTAATCATCAATCTATTTGCAGAATCATCCTCCGTCGCCTGAAGCAGAAACCCGCTCAGAGACAGAGTACAAAACAAACTCCAAGATCACAAGCTCCACAGGAATCATTAACCTTTTATCTTTTAATTAGTTCTCTCTGCTTTACTTTGAAAACTCAATCGAAATTCAGTAAGTAAGAAGACAGATCAAATATCAGAAACAGTTAGAAAAATAAACAAAAGCGCGATATCGGGAACCGAACCCTAACCGCTAGTACAGACTGGTTGCCTGTCCCAGGACGATAGAAACCGGTAACCAGTCCACCGCTATTATCTATTTCGAAAATATGCGTCAGCACTGAGATTATATCATAGAAACACCCGAAAAGTATTAATTAATCTATTATAAATTTAGAAAGAAAGGGAATCTAGAATAGGTAAGAATATACTCAATTACTAAAACGGCGCGCCTGATCGGGACTCGAACCCGCGGCACCCGAATTAAGCTCCGGAGAATACTCGGGAACCGTACCCGCCGCTCCGAAATTAACCGCTAGTACTGACGGGTTGCCGGTGCCCCGCGTTAGATACCGGTAACCAGTCCACCGCTCTTATTTATTTTGAAAATATGCGTCGGCACTAAGATTATATCGTAGAAACATCTGAAAAGTACTATTGTATCCGTCAAAGATTCAGAATTAAAAGGAATCCAGAATAGGTAAAAAACATTTAGAATAGAACTATTCAATTACTAAACGGCGCCTGGTCGGGACTCGAACCCGCGGCACCCTAATTAACCTCCGTTTAATCTATTACGTTCGGTCGGGGACCTAACCCGCTACGTCCTAATTAACTATTATCGTATCTACGCGCCAACTCTTGGAACATACTCTATATAGATCCGGGTGTCAAGTTTCAAATTTCTCTAAAACAGACAGTTTATTTTCGGATAACAATTCTAATGAGATCGCTCAAAAGTATTAGTAGCTATATTCAAAAACCGCACTATAGGTTGTAGAAGTATAAGAAGTTTATAGGATAAATAATAGTCCACGGACATCAATCACTGTTTACAAGTCACTCATAATTAGTGACCGATCGGCCACCTGCGCCTCTTGACTAATTATCCGACTCAATTCTATACAAAATCGCAGTTACGACGCCTTCAAACTCATCAGTTTTTTTCAAAGAACACAGCCCAATATTCCCGATTCAAAAAGAGTTTTATATCACGTATATATTTCAACCTTCGGATTAAAGAAGAGATCATAGTGTTTTTGAACCACTCAAACTACGCAAGCTTAAACCGATTGACTGAATACCCGCGCTCCGGTCTGAATATATTTGTGACATGTTTAAGTTCACATAGCTTTACTCGATCCTAATAACTCTAAATAAGCGTAGTTTATCTAATAGAATTATATTTAAGAACGTAGAATTAAAACAGACGTATTAGTAAGACATTTCTATCAAAACTCGTCACCCATAATTAGGGCTAATTAACCACCCGCGCTCACTCAGTAATTTAGATCTTACGGGTTATAACTTCCTACTAAATCGCCGACGCCGCGCTGTCTAATTCATCCAATTTTCGGTAGAATACCGCGTAGATATTTCAAAATCCGCTCTTAAAAGCTTTAGAATACGGAGAAAACTCGATTAACTAAGAACCGGATTTCACCATTTACGACTATCTAGTAAACACGCGTATATCGGAATACGCCTCGGCCGCGCACCGCTAATTAACGCGTCTAAACTAATTAGGAATTAAGCAATTTTGAAACTGAACTCGGACATATTTCGAACATTCCGGTTCACGTATATTAATAATACATATTCTAGATTTCTCTTTATAGAAAACACTTTGAGTATTTATTAGGTTATATCGAAATAAACTTTTCAATTCTATATTAGACACGCCGCTCTTTAGATCTTTAGAACTATACATCAAAGCAAACTATTCAACAGCTAGATCAAGGGCTATAATTAGTGCTGTTTTCTAGTCACTCTGGATCAAAGGCATAATTAGTCAGACCCCTAGTTTGTCTATTAGCTTGATCACAGAAGTACAATTAGTCTAGATCACAAGGTCTCATATGGTCACTTAACTTCTAACTCGAATACTGTTCACTTGTTGCGCGCTGCGTGTATAAAAACCCGTGTCTAATCCTAGTTCAGCATGATTCCTGCACTGACACTGACGAAGGCAACCTCGCCGAAATATCTGTCAATGGAGCGATCTACTCGAAAGAAGAAACGACCACCAGCTGAGAAGACCAGCAAGGGCGGAGGACGCCCTGAGCGACACCAGCAACCCGGGATGTCGCCGAAAACCTATTATAGAGCTCTTCAAGTGGCGCACCACCTTGCCCAGTTGAGCTCTGGTCCGAAAGCGATTCGGAGGAAGAAGGACCATCTGAAGATGTTCCTGCGGCCGGCGGCTTGCACCGAAGCAGTAACGGTGCAGCTGCACGCTGCCGCGGACGTCTGGATGGAGACAGTTTCGAAAGAGCTGACCATCCATTACGCTGCCACATTTGTTGAGCTAATGGGTGATCCTCTGCCGGACTGTCTATCAGCACAGGATGTCGCCCTGACATGGGCCCGGAGGAATTTCGGCTCCCGTCTGAGCCCCGGAACGATCCGGCTTTTCAACATCGCGCTGGATTTGCGGTCGAAATTCCGCGGTCAGGCTCTGTCTGACAAACTCAGAAATGTCCTATCTAACCCACCTTCTTCCCCTTCTCATTTCAGGTCACACCACCAGGAGGCACCCACGGAGCCGAAGATTCGTCCGCCGCCGAGACCGAGCCGGAAGATTCGAAAGCCCGCGACGCCGAGGACGCCTGCACCAACCGCAGCCGCGCCCGCCGCGCCCACAGCGCCTCCTTCTTTTTCTGATTCCAGGTCACCGAGAAGCTACGCGGATGTCACCAGGACGCCACCACCCAGAATGGCGCCACCACCGAGAAATCCGATGCCGACGCCGCCGCCGCCACCAAGAAGTCCGACGCCACCGAGAAGTCCGACGCCGCCGCCTCGAAACCCGACGCCGCCGCCGCCGCCGCAGAGAACGCCGACCGCACCAACCAGCAGTCCGACGCCGTCTCTCTCTTCTTCTCTTTCCAGCTCTCCGTCTCATTACAGGTCACCAGGGCGCCTACTGCCAGCGCGAAGTCCGACGCCAACACCGAGACCGATGGCGCCCCAGGAAGTTCGCCGTCATCCGAATACGGGTCGGAAGAAACAGGATTGGAGTCTGCCACCAACCCGGCGACCCATTCTGGTGATTGGTGACTCAAATCTGAGTAACATCACATTAAGCCGCCGTCCGGATGACGTCCAGATCGAGAGCTTCCCCGGCTGCAAGATAGCTCATCTCGCCGACCTGATCGATGCTGTACCGGAGCGCCGAGATCGCCCGGATACGGTGATCATCAGCGTCGGAATCAACAACCGCGACAACAACTTCGAAGCGACCGCCAGGAAGACCACACAGCGCCTGATCAACGCCGCAGTCAAGAAGTATCAGCACTCGTTCGTCCACTTCGTTCAACTCAACACGACCCGCGAACACCAGCAGTTCGCCCGGAAGTTCAACGAATTCCTCGAGAATAACGACGACGTCACCGCGATACCACCCATCGATGATCGACGCTTCAGAGTTGTTGGAGACGGGATCCACTGGAACCGTGGTACAGCTAACACCCTGCTGGACCACTGGCTCAGTGGTTTAAACTAAGTATTAGTGAGACCAACGGGTCCACTATTGGTGAGTTAAATCAACCGGAATTAACCAATGCTTCTCTGATTTCTTCCATTTCCAGGTCCGACGAACACGAAGAACCGGCACCAAACCAAGCGCGACGCGATCCGGTCACCGCTCTCGGGAGCCCGGTGGTCAACCTCACACGTTCACTCCGCCTAAGTCCGGCGCAACATCAGCTACTCCGAAAGGGCCTCACTTATTGCCCGACTCCAAAAATCGGTTCTGATGCCGCCGCGACCGAGCGCACCAAGGGAGTGTGCCGATTCAACCGGCTAGTGAAACTCGACCATCACTTCCGAGACAAACCGGACCGCGAGGCTCCGCGTTTCCGTCTGCCCAGCAGTTGGGCTCCGGATGAAATAGAACCAGTAATCGCCGGGTTCTGCAACGACGCGCACGAATTGGCTCAACAAACCAGGGATACGCGTCGCGTAAATGATAACCTCACTAAACAGGAACGCGAAGCCCTCCAGCAGCTGCGTGACAACACTAATATTGTCATCAAAGCCGCCGATAAGGGTTCCGCTACGGTTATCATGGACCGCGACGACTACGTCCACGAAGCCATGCGCCAACTAGCCGATCTCGAGTATTATCAGCCGCTGCAGCAACCGATCTTCGAACAGACCGGGGAAGAAATTCGCGAAATCATCGAAAATATGGCTCGACGAAAAATCATCCCGCTAAAAACCGCCGAATATCTATTACCGCCCGATAATCCGAAACAGAGGCAGTTCTATCTGCTTCCCAAAATCCATAAAGAACGCGAGAAGTGGACGGTACCCGATCGCGTACCGCCGGGGAGACCGATCGTCTCCGACTGCGGCTCCGAAACCTACGAAATTTCGGAATGGATCGACTACTATTTGCAGCCGATCGCCCGCGGTCACCCGTCGTACGTCAAAGATACCAACCACTTTCTAGATATTTTGGCCGGTAAACAATTTAGCGCCGATGCGTTACTCGTCACCATGGACATCGATTCGCTCTACACCAACATCCCCCACGAAGAGGGTATCGCCAGCATCCGACAAGCTCTCCGAGATAACCCAAACCCGGGACGCCCGGATGCCGAGCTGCTGAAACTACTCGAAATCAGCCTGAAGAAAAATGACTTTAACTTTAACGATAACACATATTTACAGGTAAAAGGTACCGCAATGGGTAAGCGTTTTGCTCCTTCTTATGCCAATATCTTTGTAGCCGAATGGGAAAAAGAAGGTCTGTCCAGAAGCGAACTCCAACCATCGCTATACGCTCGGTTCATCGACGACATCTACATAGTTTGGGAACACGGCCGCGAAACGTTGATGCAATTCATCGACGTCCTACAAACAGTGAGCCGATCCATCAAACTCAAGTTCGAAATCAGCGACACCAGCGTCAACTTCCTGGACGTAACCACTTTCAAAGGCCCGCGATTCGAGACAAGTGGCACAGTAGACACCAAAGTCTACTTCAAACCAACCGATTCGCATCAATTACTACATCGATCCTCGTTTCACCCTAAACACACATTTTCCGGTATAGTTAAAAGTCAAATTCTCCGGTTCCGGCGCATCTGCAATAACGATTCGGACTTACACGCAGCGTCCGGAACCGTCCTTAAAGTACTCAGAGGTCGTGGCTACAAAGACCGCGAACTGCGACACATCAAAAGCCAAGCTCTACGGCACCACGCCGAACGAGATCTACGAGAACAACAACGGGCCGACGAACCGCCGAAAAAGCGTTTACCGCTTATCTTACCTCACTCCGAAGCCAACCGAACCCTAGCCCGTAACATCCGAACCAGATTTACGGAACTGGCTACGGCCACCGGCCGGTCTGACGAGGTAACCACGGTCACCGCCTACACCAAGCACAAGAGTCTCAAAGATCTCCTAACTTCGTCGCAGCTCAAACCCACGGAGCCACCCCCACCCCGAGTCCCCTCTTCACCGCATCGTAACAGAAATACTTCCGTTGTTTCCAATTCTTCTATTTCCAGGTCTACTCAAAGAACTCCGTCAACCCGACGTCGAGGCACCGAGAAATGCAGAACACCGAGATGTCGTACGTGTCCACTCGTCCGAGAAACAACCGTTTGCCGCAGCCACAACAAAATGCACGCGATCCGCAGCACAATTAATTGCGCGACCCGTGAAATTGTATACTGCATCGAATGCACCAAGTGCAACATGCTGTACGTCGGCCAAACCGGAATGTCTCTACGAGAACGCGTCACTCATCACGTCTCACGCATCAGAACGAAGAATTCGACTCCAGTCTCGGACCACTTCAACCAAGTCGACCACACCCGCGAACACTTTCGGGTGTACGGTCTCCAACACCTACCAGGCTCCACGAGACCGATCCGCGAAGCAGCCGAACAAGACTGGATACGACGACTCGACACGAACACGCCCCGAGGCATGAACGTCCCGTAGACCGCCTCACTACAACAATTAACTCTCACTACTTTTTTACAGGGATAACCCGCTGCCCGTGCACTAGTGGGGTCTCCAAACCTTCGGTTTGGTCCCCTAACCTCTATCTCTAAACCTAACCCTAGTCTCCAACACCTACCAGGCTCCACGAGACCGATCCGCGAAGCAGCCGAACAAGACTGGATACGACGACTCGACACGAACACGCCCCGAGGCATGAACGTCCCGTAGACCGCCTCACTACAACAATTAACTCTCACTACTTTTTTACAGGGATAACCCGCTGCCCGTGCACTAGTGGGGTCTCCAAACCTTCGGTTTGGTCCCCTAACCTCTATCTCTAAACCTAACCCTAACCCTAACCCTGCAAATTGTCGAAATCTACTTAGAAGGGAAAGTAGAAATTGATTATTGCAGGTGCAAGTTGTCGAAATCTACTTAGAAGGGAAAGTAAAAATTACACATTGCAGATGCAAATTATCAAAATCTACTTAGAGGAGAAAGTAGAAATTACACATTGCAGATGCAAGTCGTCGAAATCTACTTAGAGGAGAAAACATTTTACATCACCGGAATATTTTCACAGTATTTTTTTGTAGAAATTACATATTGCAGGTGCAAGTTGTCGAAATCTACTTAGAAGGGAAAGTAGAAATTGCTTATTGCAGGTGCAAATTGTCGAAATCTACTTAGATGGGAAAGTAGAAATTGCTTATTGCAGGTGCAAATTGTCGAAATCTACTTAGATGGGAAAGTAGAAATTGCTTATTGCAGCTGCAAGTTGTCGAAATCTACTTAGAAGGGAAAGTAGAAATTGCTTATTGCAGGTGCAAATTGTCGAAATCTACTTAGATGGGAAAGTAGAAATTGCTTATTGCAGCTGCAAGTTGTCGAAATCTACTTAGAAGGGAAAGTAGAAATTGCTTATTGCAGGTGCAAATTGTCGAAATCTACTTAGATGGGAAAGTAGAAATTGCTTATTGCAGGTGCAAATTGTCGAAATCTACTTAGAAGGGAAAGTAGAAATTGCTTATTGCAGGTGCAAGTTGTCGAAATCTACTTAGAAGGGAAAGTAAAAATTACACATTGCAGATGCAAATTGTCGAAATCTACTTAGATGGGAAAGTAGAAATTGATTATTGCAGGTGCAAGTTGTCGAAATCTACTTAGAAGGGAAAGTAAAAATTACACATTGCAGATGCAAATTATCAAAATCTACTTAGAGGAGAAAGTAGAAATTACACATTGCAGATGCAAGTCGTCGAAATCTACTTAGAGGAGAAAACATTTTACATCACCGGAATATTTTCACAGTATTTTTTTGTAGAAATTACATATTGCAGATGCAAATTGTCGAAATCTACTTAGAAGGGAAAGTAGAAATTGATTATTGCAGGTGCAAGTTGTCAAAATCTTTTAAAAGGGAAAGTAGAAATTACACATTGCAGGTGCAAGTCGTCGAAATCTACTTAGAAGGGAAAGTAGAAATTGCATATTGTAGTTGCGAGTGGTTGTCAAATTGGTTTTTGTGAAATATCCCCTCACGAACTGAGATTTTTCAATGACTTTGAATTACAAAAATGTAGCCCATGACAACCAGCGAGATAGATTGAAAGGAGATCATACTAAACTTTTTTTCTCCAACATCGGACCGTCGATCATGGTCAGCAGTCGCAACTTGGCAAAATCTCCTTAGAAGTGAAACGTAGAAATTGCATATTGTAGCAAAGAGTTGTCAAAATCTTCTTAGAAAGTAACGTAGAAATTACACATTGCATTCGCAAGTTGTCTTAGAAGGGAAAGTAGAAAATGCACATTGCATTCGCGAGTTGTCAAATTAGTTTTTGTGAAATATCTCTTAACGAACTGAGATTTTTCAATGACTTTGATTTACGAAATTGTAGCCCATGACAACCAGCGCGATAGATTGAACGGAGATCATCGAGAGAGAGACGGGTTAGATTCAAATGTTATTTCACACACATTGAACGACAAAAAGGGAATTTATTACAGGCATTGTGTTTTACAATTAGCCGTTTCGGTCAATTAAATCAAACACGTACATCGAGTGAAACGTGAGTTTCGTCATAAAACGCAAAAGAATAGAGTGGTACAAACTGTGTCGTTGTTAAAATAAATAGAATTAATTAAGAATGAATTGTATTTAATTTAGAAAATTTAAAGCAATAATTAGAGTCTTTTCACACTTTTTCACCCCGGGGAAAACTCGTGAAAAGAGTGAAAAAGTATGAAAAGTCTACATTCTAGTCGAATCACCAACCACTTGGACACAAGTTTGGCTTTTCACACTTTTTCACCCCGGGGAAAACTCGTGAAAAGAGTGAAAAAGTATGAAAAGTCTGCATTCTGGTGGGAATTCACACTTTTTCCGGGTGAATTCACACTTTTCTCTCCGGGTGAATTCACACTTTTCACTCTGGGTGAATTCACACCTTTTCACCCCGGTGAAAACTAATGAAAAGAGTGAAAAAGTATGAAAAGTCTATATTCTAGTCGAATCACCAACCACTTGGACACAAGTTTGGCTTTTCACACTTTTTCACCCCGGGGAAAACTCGTGAAAAGAGTGAAAAAGTATGAAAAGTCTACATTCTAGTCGAATCACCAATTTAAAGCAATAATTAGAGTCTTTCCTTTTGAAAATTCCACTACTTGGATTTCCTTTTAGCTTTTGTGACATTCAACTTCGTAAAATTGTTCATGAAAAACTGGTGTAATGTTAGAACATGTTTATCTTCTAATTGAATCAACAACAGAAAGAATACAGTACATAGTGTGAAATCACCCACGTATAAGAAACCGGCTTCCCATAGAGTGAAATCACCCACGTATAAGAAACCGGCTTCCCATAGAGTGAAATCACCCACGTATTATAAACTGGCTTCCCATAGAGTGATATCACCCTCGTATAAGAAAACGTCTTTCCAAAATATGATATCACCTACGTAGAAAAATACCACAAATGCCATATAAAATCCCTTGTGCATTGTATACTGGTATTAGCTCCCGGTGTTTGTGCACATTCTACTTGAACTTAAACTACTTTCCCTAACCTTGTGCACACTCCGTTAAAACTACTAACCCTAACCTTGAGCACACTCAGTTGAACTCACACTCGGTTGACTTTGCGCACCTTTTAGCCCTAACTCCCTAACCTTGGGCACCGTATACTGATATTAATTCCCGGCGTTTGTGCACATTCTACTTGCACTGCAACTGCTAACCTGTGCACTGTTTAGTCATTGTTGTATTAAAGTTTAGAGCCATGCACCACGGCCATACCGATATGATATTCTCATTCTGAATTAATAGAGGATATTCATAGCGGTTTGGTTAGGGCCTCATGGCCACGGCTTGTTCCACGAGATACGCCTATTCTTTTGCAGTTTAGAGCCAGGCAACATTGAAACGCCGAAATTATATCCTCATTTTAAACTAATAGAGGATAAACATTTTGGTGTTTTAATGGTTCTAGCTTGTTCCTCGAGATACGCATATCCATTGTTTGTTTTGCAGTTTAGAGCCAGGCACCATTGGCATAATGATATGATGATATCCTCATTTCGAACTTATTGGCCCAATCTTGTTCCTTGAGATATGCCCAAACGGTCCTTTCTTTACTCCCCAAGTAGACCGACAAGCTTCTAGTTCGAGAACTATGTTCCCGACAAACCGATGGCACGAGGCGATCCTACGCACACAAAATACCCTGAATATAATGCTCTGAAATGAATTTTTGAAGAAAAAAAAATTAAAAAAAATTCACTTTCTGGGGTACTCGACGCCATTTTAGGGATGCTTCTAATCGGAGATGGCTTATGTGCACACGGCAGTTACTTAATTAGGGGTTCGAACTTGATTGAAAAGGGCTACTGCTGGGAAGAATGGCATTGAGACACACGGCAATTACTTTATTCGGGATTCGAACCTGATTGTATAGGGATACTTCTAATAGGATGGACTTTACGCACACGCTCATAATTTAATTCGGGATTCGAACCTGATTGTATAGGGATACTTCTGATAATATGGACTTTACGCACACGCTAATAATTTAATTCGGGATTCGAACATGATTGTATAGGGATACTTCTAATAGGATGGACTTTACGCACATTCTACTTTGAGGCTGTCAGTATAGGGATACCTCTAATAGGATGGCTTTTACGCACACTCTATTTCAAAAGCCTTTTTCGAGTACCCGGTCCCGGAGCCGAACCCTGGGGTCTAACGCGTCGTGCCGCGCATGCGCGGACTCCTGACGACCTCGAGCGGCGTCTAGATGCCTCGTCCGCTACTAACGTGAGCTGGGTCTCATGAATAGGCCGGGTACCGTTTTGAGGGGTCAAACAATATTCAGGGCTGTAAAATAAACGAAATAACTCCGGAAGGATACGTCCGACGACGCCCAATTTTTCGTGTATAGATTCCCTGTGGGACCCTTAACGCGTGACCGGAAGTTCAAATCTCCACACCCAACACTTCCGGCGTAAGAGCTTTTTCGAGAAACCGATTTGGCCCTTACGCACATCGACCCCCCACCTTTCGGGGGTCACCGCTCCTAAACCCCTGGACCGATTTTTGAGTTACCTAGGCCAAAACGTCTAGAAAGACCTGTACTACCGGAAAATCCGGTTTATAGACGCCCAAAAATAGCCCAGGTCTGCCCTGAATCAGCCAAAAAATGAGGTAAAGGTGAGTATCACCTACTTCCCCTACTTCCGGTCATTTTTCAGCGCTCCCACGCCGAACTCTAGGGGTAGGGCTATCCGGACTACGTCGTGGTGGTGGTCGAATTTCGATAATAGGTGGCGTTAAGGTCGTGCCCCAAGGCCAATCTCGTTAGTGGAATCAAACGGCTATAAATAGCTTCCGGTAAATCCGATCGATACGAAACTATTTTTATCGCGTTCCAGCATAGATTTACTTCATTTTTAATCCCGTTAAGAACGGTTCGAGGCCAAATTTTATAAAAATGTATCGACTTAGTCATTTTTTCGGGCGAGAAAAACCTCTCGAGGGAGCCATTTCCGAGGGCTACTGGCGCGCTTCCGGTCGACTTGGAACCTCTGAATTACCCCTGCCCGTAGTATACGAGGAGTTCTACGGGGCCAGCGAGTTTCGAGGTCCTACCGTGCCCGATGGCTCCGAGGGCCTGGGTCCAAGTTGACCCCCGGCCAACGAAATGCCGTGCACCGAGGAGACCTAAAGTTTTCATGGTCGATGCTGAATGGAGGATTTACAGGGCTGTCCCTGGTTCGAACCCATTGATTAATGATATTGGTTCAGAGTGGTCTTGATACTGAATAGAGGATTTACAGGGGTGTCCCGGGTTCGAACCCAGTAATTACCAGATGGCGAGTGTGATTGCAACACAGTCCCCCAATTAATTAATTGACACACAGTCCCTCAATTAATTAATTAAAAAAAATAACAATTAACAATAAACTATTTAAAAAAGTTTCTATTTCCCTCATTGTGAACTTAAGTACTTATACGTATCGATGATATATGATATATCGAGGATATCGATGTATCCCCGTTATATTAATTCCCTCCATTGTTTGCTTTGTTGTTTCCACTCACGCACTGATTATCGCCTTTCATGTTCCTCCTCGTTGTTTTCATCTGATAGTAACCCTTAGCTTGTCCTTACGTTTTTATCAATTCAGTTTGTGTCTTTTGTTAATACATTACTTTAATCTATATTTAGTTTGTCTTTGCTTACTTTACCATTGTTTTCCAGCTGTTATGTCATTACGTTAATCTATTCCCCTTTCAATATTTGAATCACTCACTCTGTTTCTATTATTTTTGGTCTTTTATAAATATCTTGTAATATTCTCCTGTTCTCAGTTCTCAGCCTGATATACATATTTAAGTTTCTCGTTTTAACTTCGTTATTGTGGGATTTCTTTCGTTATCATCATACACGGATAGATTGTGTATCTTCTCGTCTCCCGATGATGTTTTGTTGCATAAAGGTTCAATAAAGTCATTTGAATTTGAATTGTATTGATTGCAGGTGGCACTAGCGGCGAAAATGTCTGGGCCCGTGAGAAAGTTTTCTTTGAGAAAATCGACAAATTTACGAGAAAATCAGCGCGAGAATGCGACTGGAAACGAAGAGAAGAAAAAGCGTATTGTAGGCGGAGCAGAACCGTGGAATATTTACAGTTTTATTACGATGTTTATATTCTATTTATGCAAAAAGTCGCTGTTTATGGAAACATCTGTAAAACTGGGAATTTATCTGATATTAGTTTGTTGTGGTTCAGTTGTATTCGACGTATTTCGATTCCCGAAAACTTACTTTTCCGATAAAAATAACGCGTTAAATCAGTATTTCGTGAAGTTGAGTTGGGGCTGGACGAGTATCCTAGTAGCGATCTTCATCTATTTGACCAGTTTCGTTTATTGTTGCGGAAATGTTTACAAAATAACGCGTCATCTGTCGAGACTATTAGTCGGAACGGCGTCCTGGTATTTCTGGACTCAAATCGTATTTCATAAAGTGGAACAAGCCACAGGAATGTGCTCAAATACACAAATCACCAACAAGATTTTATGCGTTAAAAGTAAATTTAACTGGTTCGGTTTCGATTTATCGGGACACACATTTTTACTGATTCACTGTTTATTGATAATATCAGAGGAAGTAAAACCGCTGAAAAAATGGGACAAAATCAGAAACTTTATATTTGAAGAAGAGAAAGAAATGAAGAATTTGAATGAGTCAGAGTTGATTGTACTCAAAGATTCATTCAATCAATTCACTATTTATATCAGAATATTGTTTATAATATTGACGTTGTTATTGTTACTATGGGAATTAATGTTAATTGCTACGGTTGTATATTTTCACAATATGCCTCAGAAATTGATCGCTGCTTTAATCGCTGTTTGTAATTGGTTCATTACATATCACATTTGGTTTTATTGCGACCTATCTCCCGGTCGTCCCGGTGATTTAGGCATCAGATATCAACATATCAAATAATTCTAATTCTTGTCTCGATGATTTTGGTTTGTGGTTAAATAAGTTGTGTTTTATTAGTTCACCCCTCCTCCTCTCGCTATATCACTCTATAAATACTGAAATCTATTTCTGGAATGTTTTTAAGCCTTTATAAAAATCTGTAACTTGTAATTTTACAATGGATTTCATAAAAATAAATATAAGGTTCAATGGAATTCACTTTTCAATTTCTATTGTCTACAGTTGTTCAAAGGACTGGATGTGTATCGGCCGGGGATGGAGCTGATGGTTTATTACAGGGGGTGTCTACAGCTACGGGTGTCTTCCGGGATGGAGCTGATGGTTTATAACTGGGGGTGTCTACAGCTACGGGTGTCTTCCGGGATGGAGCTGATGGTTTATAACTGGGGGTGTCTACAGCTACGGGTGTCTTCCGGGATGGAGCTGATGGTTTATTACAGGGGGTGTCTACAGCTACGGGTGTCTTCCGGGATGGAGCTGATGGTTTATAACTGGGGGTGTCTACAGCTACGGGTGTCTTCCGGGATGGAGCTGATGGTTTATAACTGGGGGTGTCTACAGCTACGGGTGTCTTCCGGGATGGAGCTGATGGTTTATTACAGGAGGTGTCTACAGCTACGGGTGTCTTCCGGGATGGGAGCTGATGGTTTATTACAGGGGGTGTCTTCCGGGATCTAGCTGATGGTTTATTACAGGAGGTGTCTACAGCTACGGGTGTCTTCCGGGATGGGAGCTGATGGTTTATTACAGGGGGTGTCTTCCGGGATGGAGAGAAACATCAGATAAAACATTCAACTATTGACCCATCTTTATTCGTACATAAAATTGTTCATAATATATATTAAAAACTACACTGGCAAGTGAGTATCAAATGACTAGATACAAGTCTACAGTTTCTATGAATCTCAACTAGAATAATACCATAAATAAGTAATAGCGATAGTAGATAGAATAGTGAAACCAGTAAACAATGAAATAACAATAGTCGGCCTTCTCCGTATAAACATCAGAACAGCACCGCGACGAGTATAAGGCCAAATACATGAGTTATAGAACGACCTGCGTTTATACAACTAGAAAATATACAAACATACAAAACAGTTTTTAGTTATTGTCTGATGAAAAGAAGGAGGAGGGAGAAGAATTGAATTCGTACCTTGTTGAAATATCTATTCAGAAACGGTCGTTTTTCCCGCGACCAAAAATTCGATGAAAATCCGAATAAATGAAGAGTTGATAAAACAACGGCAAGAGATAAATCAGCGTTTGTGATAAAACCAGTGATTAACCAAAATTCACGATCTTCAAACTCTACAAAAAAATATCAATCAATAATCATCAATAACAGTTCTACAGCTCAGAGTTCTGGGGATCTCAGTGGCGCCATCTGATGGGATAGCTGGTGTGTGCCGGTTCTTCATTGCTCACACCAACACGCCTTTCATTGGTCCATTACACCGCACAAGATTTCTCGGGCAGACAGGTTGCCACTCAGCGCCCACCAGTCTATGTATTAAGCCAATCAGATGCGTTGTTGACTAGTTCTGGCAAGTGAATACAGGGTTAGGGATTCATTAAACCTGATTCTCAAAACAAACCTTTTTGTCTATGTTGTAATTCCTTTTCTATTTCATCGAAAACTTTTTGTAGAATTTCTAGATGTTTTAAAAGTTTATCACAATTTTCGCAATCGCCGTTGATTTTTTTCACGTTTTTAATGAGTTTTTCGTAAATTTGTTCAAATTCCGGATTCTTTTCGCGATAAAATTCTAATTTCTGTCGTCGATTGTCGTAAAAACCTGAAATAAAAATAAACACTAATTATACAGAATTCGTTAAGATTTACTGATTATTTACGAATCACCAATTGATAATTTAGGGAGAAACAAACCTTTGATTTTTTTAAATGCACAGTTTGACATCAGTCTACGCAGCTGCTTTCGTTCTGCACCTGATTGCGCACCTGCTGAAGGGTGTTTTATTGATCCATATTGTATTAATTCTAATGAAATATTCTCTAATAATTCAGTGAAATGTTTCACTCTTTGACCTTCGATTGTGTGACTTTCTGGAAATAATCTACGCTGCACCTGCTGTATCTGCTGTTGCTGCTGTTGATAGCTTGCCTCTGAAATATAGAAAATAAATACAGAAATGTCGGTCACCTCCACAATCCCCCTATGACATCACAGACACCCGTATTTCAGTACCTGCACTATTACAGGCAGCTGCAGTATTATCAATGTGATGTAGAATAGTTTGAGTATCTGATATAAGATGAGCTCCGTCAAATAACACGGGAATTTTACCATCAGTTACAAAACTCAAATAATCACAATCATAGCGACTCCAACCGTGTATAATATTCATATGACCACACAGTAACCCGAGCTCTTCTAAACCGAGTAGTACCTACAATAACATTATACCAGTACAATTATCAATCGGTTTCAGTCGCTAAATAACACGACTTCTCAATATCGAAGTTTAAACATCGTTTTTTCACTTTTTACTGAAAAACGATTTAAGAGAAAAATAAAATATGGTTCAAACCTTTTGAGAATCGACATCAAAAGGTTGATAATGTATGGAAAAATCAGCTAATTGAACGTATTTCACAGTGTTCGATGCGGAGTCACCCGCAAAATGCATAGCAGTCGCCATATTGTAAATTCAATTCAATTTAAATAGAAAACATAAAATATTTACAGCAACAAGCAAATAAATAAATCAAAATCGAAAGAATAGAGAAAATAAATTATGGTAAACGGAGAACATTTGTTTGTGAATATTATACAGAACGTGTGGATCTATATAGCAGTGCATGGATATTAATGTGACTGTTTACCGTCGATGTAGGGATATATCTGCGTTCGGTTTACAATCGACTGAAATCCTACTTCCTGATTCAATTCAATGCAATTCAGAAATTCTACCCATTAACACCGCGGTTTTTAACAAACTTCTAGGTATGAATTGATGCGTAATATAGAGACAATGAGACCTTATCTAAAATACGCACTTATAGATGCAGAATATGTGTAATATTCCGCAAACCCAGCTGCCCGTGACCCAGTTAAGCCTAAAAGTTATGTTCAATTCAATTTAAACTTTATTGATCTGTTTTGTTGAAACATCCATCTTTCTATCTACTGCTCGTAAGCAGACTGAGTTTAAGGAAGATTTTCTATAACATCAACATCTGGATAAAACTTGAACTAGGCCCTAAATGTGTCCCTTCAGCCTGTGAAAGTGACGGCCCGGAAGTGTTCCACTCACACTATGTCTTCATATTTCTAACAGCAGCAGCAGCAGCAGCTAGAAGAGATGTGTTCAGTACAGCAGCAGCAGCAGCAGCAGCAGGTTACCGGTGGTGTATTGATGAAACAAGGAGCCGAAGCTAAGATTTACTCCGGTTCATTCTATGGGAATGCCGTGATAATCAAAGAAAGATTTTCTAAAACGTATCGACATCCAACGTTGGATAAAACTTTAACTTTAACTCGAACTAGATCAGAAATTAGATCAATGATGAGATGCAGAGCTCACGGTAAATTAAACTCTTCAATCAGTCGTGTTTTTTATATTTACATCTTGTAACCGATGTGATTATTGCAGGTATTCCCACGCCGGCTTTATACTTGGTCGATCTTCAATCTTACAAGATTTATATGGAATTCATCTCGGATTCGATGACAGTTCGAGATTTTATACGAAAACAGTTGAAGTCGCCGCAATTTATCGATAAACTGAAACCAATCGCAGAAAATATAGGACGAAATATCGCGAAAATGCACGAAAACAACATCATTCACGGAGATCTTACAACATCAAACATTTTACTCAAGTCTAATAATATCGATGTAGTATTTATAGATTTTGGTTTGAGTTATATTGAAAATCTAACAGAAGATAAAGGTGTCGATTTATACGTATTAGAACGTGCATTTTTAAGCACTCATCCAAACACTGAAGAAATATTCGATTGTATTTTAAACAGTTATATCTCATATAATCCTCAAACTGCAAATGAAGTCATTAAAAAACTCAATGAAGTTCGAATGAGAGGAAGAAAAAGAACAATGATTGGATGAAATATAATCAATAAACTTAACATTTCCTACATATATATTGTTTATTCTATTAGTTTGAAGTGTAAATAATTGTTTCTCCTATTCATTTGCCACAGATATCTCTGTTGACATCTGACTGAACATATCATTAACTGCAAATTATCAAATATTGGAGGAATGATTTACTGAAAGGTTGCAGGTCTGTATTATGAAATAGATATCGGAAATTAGTGACACAACAGTTGCCGTAACTCTAACCCTCGGTGGGGCAACAGCCATTACTCGTAACCCTAGGTGGACCACATGACCAGCCACTTCTCGCTGAATGTGAGTTGACTTATAGAATAACATGACATAGACACATGTAGCTAAGGAACAATATGATAGTATATTTATTGCAAACTTCTTTCATGAATATAAATAGTAATGAATTTAAACGTCACATTCCTGAAGTGGAGATTATTTCATTCGAACACATTCCTGAGTGGCGATTTTACGGAGAATATTGAAGTCAGTGTTGAGATGTGATCTCCAATAGCGACGAACGCGACCCCAGATTTCAGCAGGGAAACACGGACTAGCGATTCCATGAAATATCCGAGCGATTGACCTGCCAGTAAATGTGTGATCATTCGAATATAGGTTTATAAATCCTCGAATATCAGCACGAATCTGAGATTCATTACAACATTCAACCTGAAATACATAAATACAACCGTTTTAATTATACTGAATCGTTCACTGCTGCTGCTGCTGCTGCTGCTGCTGCTGCTGGTTGAAATTATTATTACCTTTTCATCTAAAATATTTGTATGTTGTGAATCATCAATTTCTCGAGCGAATGATAATTTAGTGATTTGTGAAATATCGATATCCGGCTGTTTCTCGAAATATTCGATGAGAATCTGTTTTAATTTATCGCTTCGACTTATATCAACATCTTCCGAACACAACCAATAATTCTTAAATGAAATGCTGTAAAATACAATTCATTTCATTATTTCAGTAAAGATGAAGCGACCTGCGGCATGTGAGGAGGTAAAGATGAAGCGACCTGCGACATGTGAGGAGATAAATATGAAGCGACCTGCTGCAGGTGAGTCAAAATACCTTTTGAACGCTGCGTGTATTTTTTGTAATTGATCGATTTCAGTTTTTTCTTGCATTTGAACTCGACCGTCGAGAAACTGTAATATTTCATCTAACTCATCATCGTTTAAATCTCCCGGTGAACGTAGGTGATAGCTGAGATCAGTGAATTCAACTATCACTCCACTTTTACGATATCCAGATTCTATAAAATACAAAGTTGTTAAACCACTATTACACTACATAGTTTGTTATGTCGGATGATAGCTCGTTGGGGTCAGGGTTACTCGTTAGGGTCAGGGTTACTCGTTAGGATCAGGGTTACTCGTTAGGGTTACTCTTTAGAGTTAGGGTTACTCGTTAGGGTCAGGGTTACTCGTTATATCTGGTATGAAGATAATTAATTGTCTTGAGATAAAATTGGTTTTATCCAATTAATCATTATACCAGTTTTTGTTATAACAACCACTTCAAAACTAGTATCAGTAGATATTGAAGGATATTGATTAATATCGAAAGATATTCATCAATATCAAAGAATATTTATGAATACTGATGAATATCGATGGATATTGAAAGATATTCACCAATATTGATGGATATTGATGAATATTGATGGATATTTTACCAGTTTGATTCCACTGTAAGTTTTTCAGTTGTCGTTTCACTAATCCTGAATCCCAACCCATTTTATCACTGACTCGAACCACTTCAAATTCTATTCCGCTGCTCTTAACGTGGCTGACTCCTCGTTTCTTATCTATAGCTATCGCCGCAGCAACCGGGGGACACTACAAATATACAACACCAGGGGGCGACTACAGTCTCATATATACATACTCACATTCATAAAGACAACAGTGATATATTTTGATAACAAACCTTTTTAGCGATTTGACGGAAAAGTTGAACTCCTCCGTAACACTTTAAAGAACAAATACCGTAAACAGGTTGTAGATTATCGATCCATTGTTTAGAATGTAATTCTAAATAACACAACAGCGTACTGATACCTAATAAATCAAACGATTATACCGTAAAACTTCTAAAATAACACAACAGCGTACTGATACCTAATAAATCAAACGATTATACCGTAAAACTTCTAAAATAACACAACAGCATACTGAAGATAGATTCTTATTCACCTTCTGATTTCATATCTAACTGTTGAACTGTTTTATCAATAGGTATAGCTCTTTCATGACCTTGACACGACCTTTCAGTATCGGCAGTAGAATGTTTGCGATGGCAGGAACAAGGTGGAAAAACGTGTTTCAGTAGTTTTTTAATCGTGTATCTATCGACAGTGTTAGCATATGTATGACGCTTCAATTCACACATATCATCACCCTATAAATAACAATCACAATCTCACAATCAGTTTAATAACATCGCAATCAGTTTAATACCGTAGAGACTCGAATCAATAATTACCTGCGGATCTAAGAATACGTGACAATGAGAAGTGTTACCATCACGACCGGCGCGACCGATCTCTTGAACGTAACTTTCAAAACTTTTCGGCATGTTGTAATGAATAACGGCTCGAACATCCGGTTTATCTAAACCCATTCCAAACGCTACTGTTGCCACGACGATACGTAATTTACCGGACATGAATGAATTTTGAATGCGTCGTCTGCGAGGGGCTGGCATTCCAGCGTGATAACTCTCAGCGTACCAGTCACCTTTACCTGATTATATAAAACAATACAAACATTACAGCTACCTATAGCAGCAGCAGCAGCTACCTACAACAGCAGCAGCAGCAGCAGCGGTGAATCAGTGTAAATTCACTATTATTCTTACTTTTCTTGTTCTTAGTTTTGGTTTTAGTTTTAACGTCCATTTCTTTCTGTGTAGATGGAAGATCTTTTAAACACGTTCTAATAACGGTTGCTAGGCGCTCCGTCTGTTCTCTTCGTGTACAATATATAATTATTGAGTCACATGACGTAAATCTTTCACCTTGTAACAGATTTAATAAAGCCTGTAATAAATAAACACTATTTATAAATCTGACCACGACCCTAGTAACAGTTAAAGATGTGATGGTGTAGTTACCTGTTCTTTATCCTCGTCTCTAGAAACCGATAGAGTCAGATTTAACGGAACCGGAGCCCCTCGAATCATAGACCGTTCATAATTAACTATTCCTAAATGTTGAGCGACACTAGCGGCGGTAGTTAACGTAGCAGTAGCAGTTAATCCTAGAATACAATTCACGCCTAATCTTTCCTTCAATACCTGTAATATAATAATACATTAGAAAGAGAAGAGTGGAAAACTGTGGAACTGTGGAACCGTTGTGTAAGTAATTACCCGACACACTCTTAGATAAGACGGACGGAAATGATGCGACCATTCAGACACGCAATGAGCTTCATCGATACAAGCGAATGCAATCGGAGGTAACTGAGAGAACGGAGGTAAACATCCAGAACTACGACTTCCTCCTCCGACTAGCGCCTCCGGGGATAACAGTAAAAAATGGATATTTCCTTCTTTTAGATTATTCACTACTTTCTCACGTTGAGCGGGAGTCATATTAGTGTGTAAACACGCGCCGTTAACACCAGGGGGCAGACCTGTCACCTATAGTATATATAAACATACATATAAGAATCAAATATATGAATATGAATGTCGACCACCAGGTGGCGTGCAGGTGAATTACCTGATCCTCCATCAATGAAACTAGTGGTGAAATGACTAGTGTAATAGATTGTGTATAGGTGGCGTACATGTAGGCGGGTAACTGATAACACAGTGATTTACCCGCTCCAGTGGATAAAACAACGAGGGTGGATAAACCTGATAGGATTCTCTTAACTGCCTCTTCCTGACCGGGACGGAATGAATCAAATCCAAACTGATTCAATACTCGCTTCACTTCTTTCATAGGAACTGAAAATAGTTAAATTACATCGAATCTAGTTAAATTACATCGAATCTAGTTAAATTACATCGAATCTAGTTGAATAACATTGTAATTAGTTAAGTGATGATGTAAATTGTACCTTGTATTTCTCCGAGCTCATTAAGTGGATAAAGTGGTTTTACAGGCTCCGGTGGTTTCTGATTTATGAACTTTGTTCTAATAATATAATCTTCAATGTCATCTTCATCCAGTTCCACATCACCTCGTTCCACAACAGCAGGTTCCACAACAGAAGGTTCCACATCAGCTGATTCCGCATCAGTCCCTGGTTTTTTGTTTTCTTCTGGTAAAATCAATTTCTAATGAATTCAAAAATTAATCCAATTTTTTAATAATTTTTTTCATCACAAATAAAGAATTACCTGATTGAACTCCTGATGTAGCTCCAGTAGTTGTTTGAACTCCTGATCCTGAAGCAGATTGAACTCCTGCGACCATTAAAGCAGTATCTCTTAATGAAAGGAAATCTTCATCTTTAAACGGCTGTTCATTCTCTAAATCCTCCTCATCTTCCTCTTTCTGTTTTTTACGTTGATTCGTACATTTATTCGCCCAATGTCCCGATTCACCGCATTTAAAACATTTATCGCGACCGAAATCATTACTTCTTGCTTTCATACGATTCTTCCATTGTTGTCGTTTATATTTCGATCCAGTTATTGATTGACCTTTCCTTCGATACGTTTTCAGTTTCATATTTAAACGCACAAAATTATCATTCATCCTAAAATAAACAACTTATTAAAACAACTAAAACCTGAAATCAAATAAAATGTCAACAAATACTGACTTTTTATTGTTCGATTTTCTGCTTGTATTTGATGAAGTCATTTGATTGGCAGATGAATCAATATGATTGACAGCTAATGACTCCTCCTCCGTTTCATATTCCATCTCCTGTAAATAGCAGCAGCAGCAGCAGCAGCAGCAAAGAGTTATTGATTAATTACCAACAATGGATGAAAAATCTGAAAATACAAATGACAATTTTACCTCATTATTCCAGACAACTTCCTGTTGATCATCTTCACTTTCATCTAACGTTCTCTTCCGTTGTCTTTTCTGAACTCTTTCCTCTTTACTTCCACTCACAGCTTTCCTCTTTCTCTGACCACGTTTAATAAAGCTTTCCTCCTTCCTCTCATTGTCAGTTTTAGTATCTAGTTTCATGCTGTTTATGAGCTGTTCTGCCAGGAAAGTTTTCTGTTTATTTTCTGAACTCGCGGCTGGGAATTCATCTTCCCAGAATCCATCAGGAACGTCGTAATCATCTACCTGTGTTTTTAACTGATTTATTTCATAATTAGTATGACAATTTCCTGGTTGGCTTGATTCAATGGACAGAATTTCACTGATTGTACTTTTAGATTCACTTAAACTCTCACTTTGCGGTGGTACTCTGTCAGTTTGCTGTGGTACTCGTGTACTCTCAGTTTGCGGTGGTACTCGTGTACTCTCAGTTTGCTGTGGTACTCGTGTACTCTCAGTTTGCGGTGGTACTCGTGTACTCTCAGTTTGCTGTGGTACTCGTGTACTCTCAGTTTGCGGTGGTACTCGTGTACTCTCAGTTTGCTGTGGTACTCGTGTACTCTCAGTTTGCTGTGGTACTCGTGTACTCTCAGTTTGCTGTGGTACTCGTGTACTCTCAGTTTGCGGTGGTACTCGTGTACTCTCAGTTTGCTGTGGTACTCGTGTACTCTCAGTTTGCTGTGGTACTCGTGTACTCTCAGTTTGCTGTGGTACTCGTGTACTCTCAGTTTGCGGTGGTACTCGTGTACTCTCAGTTTGCGGTGGTACTCGTGTACTCTCAGTTTGCGGTGGTACTCGTGTACTCTCAGTTTGCGGTGGTATAAGTTGTATGTCACAGTGTTGTGTTAAACTGCTCGGAACACAAACTTCTGTTTTATTACCAGAAATAATTTGAATAGTTTTTAAAAGTTGATCAGCCTCATTGCGTTTGTAACTGATCACATCTTTCTCTTGAGTTGCAATTTTTTGATGGATTTCAGTCTTTTTACTTAAACTTAGAGCTTTCTTAAAAATATCATCATTACTTTTCAGTGTTGCCTCTGCAGCGAAATCATTCTCCATTTCATCTTTATTCTCCTCATTCTCTTTTTTCGATAATTTCATGCAAGTTTTCTTTATCTGAAAAAAAACAAGAGATCATTTTATTCAAACCATCACCACCACACTAGAGACCTCTGGGGCCGGTTACATAATCAAGACTTAAGACCAAAAGTGGTCTTAAATCTTTAGATTGGTCCTAGGGTTAGAACTAAGTTGGTCTTAAGTCTAAGCCCTGACTATGCAACCGACCCCTGTGGCTGGTTCCATAGTCATGGCTTAGACTTAAGACCAGTCTAAGACCAACTTAGTTCTATAGCCAATCTAACAACTTAAGACCAGTCTCAAGATTTAAGACCACTTTTGGACTTAAGTCACAACTGTGCAACTGGCCCCTGGATTGTAAAAATATCACACCTTCCCAGTAGAATTAGCCAGTGATACTTTCATGAGATTTTTGCGTAGTTTTTCAGAGAATGAAGCTGCAGCTGCTGCTCCTCGAGCTGCTCCTCGAGCTGCTCCTCGAGCTGCTCCTCGAGCTGCTGCTCCTGTGTGAGCTGCTCCTGTGGCTGTGACTGGAGATTGTTTTTGATTCGCTGAATTCCACAAATCATCCTAAAATATAAATCAAAATTATTTCAATTTAGAACCAGGAGGAGGTCAGTGACCTCTCCTCATTAGACCCAGGAGATCAGTGACCTCTCCTCATTAGACCCAAGGGGAGGTCAGTGACCTCTCATTAGACCCAGGAGGAGGTCATTGACCTCTCCTCATTAGACCCAGGAGGAGGTTAGTGACCTCTCATTAGACCCAGGTTTGTTGTACCTGCTGTTTTTGCTGTATTTGTTCATGAGATTTCTTTAACTCATTAAAACGACGGTACAAATCTACAACAAAATAACATCAAAACACATTAAACACTCTCCTCTCTCTTTATATCCCCCACCCCCCCCCTCTCGCCGCCCCACTCCTGATGACACCCTCTATGCTGCCAATATCACCCCTCCCTAATATATACCCTACAAATACATAATGGTACACACCTTTTATATCTGTTGGTGCATTTTTTATGTCCTCCTGAATAAAATGAAAACAGTAAATGTGAGAGGGTTACAGCTGCAGCAATGCGGAGAGTAGTGTGGTGATGCAGGGTGTGGGTAGACAACGTGACTGAGGGCAGGTCAGATGAGACTGAGAGACAGATTAAGGGACAGGGTCTGAGAAGATGATGGACAGGGGGTTTTGACAACAGTGAGGGGTAGTAGTAAGTAGCTGAAAAAGGAGCGATTTCTACAACAGTACTACTACTAAGTACTACAAATCTAAAGATGGAATCAAAAACCGGTTTTAAAATCGATGTTTTTCATACTTTTCTTGGTTTAACTTTATTTTCTAAAGAGAATTTATTTTCCCAGTCCTTTAATTTCTTCTTTACTGTCAGGAAATCTGACTTTGTGGTCGCCATTTCGTTCGCTTTCTTTTAAGCTGAGGGGTATTCCCGCATTTTTAGGGAATCCCCGATATTGACGACCTTGCGAAGTCGCGCGAATCAAAATTGATGATGACATATATTTCTATAGACTGGTCGCCTGTCAAATTCTGCGCCACCTGCATTCGCAGTCAGACGGTAGAGACCGGCAACCAGTCTAATATTTCTACAAACAAATTCTATGAAAGAAACGAAATAGAAGGTATATTCATCACAAAACCCTGAATAAATTGCTAACATTTACAAAGGCCCTATAAAAAATCTCATTTCAGGTTTGAAACCCGTTTGAAAAAGGAGGCACCGTAGACTGGTTACCGGCACACGACAGGGAACCAGTCTACGCATTATCGGGTTTGCGTTCTTGAGAGAAGCCGCAATATTTACAACCGCGCGCGTCTTATTATTTCGGGTAAATTATACTTTTTCTGCTTGTTTCACGTTAACCACCACTGGGCTTTTGTGCGCCGTGGAACCATATACGGGGGGGGGGTTGCGTTTGGTACGGTAGTTCGGAACGCAACCTCCTCTTGAATTTTCAAACGACGACGAAGCGTCAGCACATGGTCTGCATAGCAAAATAACATCGATACATCCAAATTAGGCCCAGTCTACCTATCGGCCTCAGATTGCACCAGAACGGGCCTGCTTGCACGAGAAATTTTCTGGAGAGGACCCCAAGCTCCACGATTATAAGCAGTGCCGGCGGAAGGAGAAACACACCAAGACGCCAAGATGATACTAGTTTGAATAGGAAATTTAGCATGATATTTACTATATTACGTCAAAAAATGAAACATGACCGGCAAATGTTGTGATCCGGTCAAGGTCGCCCCGGTTCATATTAAGTAACTAAATATGTCGGTTATTAGAGGTATTTTAGCTGCATTTATTGCGTTTGTAAGAAGCGATATTGACGAGTTCCGTGAGGTCGTCACTGCGAGGTTCCACCGTAAACTGATTTATTTCCATTTTCTCGACACATATTTGTTTTATTTTTGAATCAAAGTGTTGAAGTGATCACAAGCCGCTTATGGAAAGACTGGTCGTCACAGCGAAATTCTTTTATCTTTATTGTCCCAGCATATGATAATTCTACTGTGAATCACACAAATAATTGATAAGTAAAACTTGTTTAGCTGTTTTTCTAAATGTTTTATTCGTTGCGCAATAAATAAAGAAATTTGCGGATGAGTCAAAAACACTGAGCAGAATTCCTACTTTACGCATGACCATTTTTTCATCTTCAGATAAACCAAAGCGTAATCCGTATCATCCTCGGTTGCCAGGGGTCCGGTATCACTCCCGAACTCGCTTCCACCCTAGCCCCCTGGCCTCACGAAGCGTGATTTCATTACTGGCGCTGTTGCGCATGACGTCATATATCGATTTGCGAGACACGATCTAAAGATGCCGGTATTTCAAATATAAAATACATCAATACAATCATGAGAACCATTCTTAATATTTTAAATTCAGCGGATGTATTTTGAGTTTTCTCACTGGTCGCCGCTGTGTCCGTGTGAAATTGTTTCTTTTGATTTCGTTTTCTGTATATCATGACTCCAAATAAAGTCAGATTTAACACTATCAAGACACTAAAAGGAACAATTACAGTCAAGAAGATGTGGGTATTAAAAGTGATGTAATCCGCAAGAGCAGAATTATATTTAAACGGAGTTCTAGTTGTTGTGGCTCCAAAAGCTCCCATTGTGAATAATCCCTTGCGCAAGGATGTGTGGCCCTTCCGGGTAAATAAAGTGGAAAATAATGCGGCCAGTAACAATCACAACGGTCCAATTTCTGGCAGTTTGAAATGTATAGAATAATGGTAGCACCCATATTATGATTTCGTATCCAAAATACCAATCATCAATAAGCCAGAGTGTGCTTAATTCAGTGGTCCTGGTGATCTGGATAACAAGTATACGAAACGGATAAAGAAGAAACACTGAAACAAGAAACAGTAAATCAAACCAGGCAAGAATTATAATAGTTTGATAAGTGGAACGACCGATCCTTCTGAATATAACAATAGAAACACGTGATCCCATCGATCTGGTGGTAAAACACATTGATGAGACTCAGTCGTGGTGGTGGATGTGAGTTGAGATGTGAAATTCATAGCATTTCAACAGCAGCAGCAGCAGCAGCAGCAGCAGCAGCAGCAGCAGCAGCAGCAGCAGCAGCAGCAGCAGCAGCAGCAGCAGCAGCAGCAGCAGCAGCAGCAGCAGCAGCAGCAGCAGCAGCAGCAGCGCGGCAGTAGCAGCAGCAGCAGTAGCAATAGCAGCAGCAACAGAAGCAGCAGCAGCAGCAGCAGCAGTAGCAATCAGCTCCCAGTGAAATAACAAGAGATACTTCAGACCGCGTTCAACTCTCTTCAATGGTGCAATAACGCATGTGATACGCTAGCCTGCTATTATCTATCTACATGTGGTAACACCCATCTACACTGTTCAGGAAATTGTCATGCAAGAAACTTTCTGAAATACTTTTTATTCACTAGTCTCCAATAGAATAGATTTGTATATGCGAGAAATAGTAGAACTTTGTATATTTGAGTCACGCTATATCAGTGAACTAGTGGTGGTTTCAGGTGACTAGACTTTAAAAACAAATGATAATTAGGTCTCTCTATTGAATTCAGGAAAGAAAGATGTAAAATATGTTAATAATAATGAGTCTATATTTTATTATTACCCAAGAGAATCATGGGGTCATATTTGTCCCAGCCACTTTGACCCCCTGACACCATTCAGTATCACGGACAAATTTAAAAAGTCACTCAGAAAGCTCATAGGGAGACATATGGGCATACTATGGTGACATCTGGTGGCAGATATGATAACCTTCAAGTTTTTTTAAATGAATTCTAAATGGCGGCCCCTATGGAAATGAAGAGTGCATGAATATCTAACCCTAAGATGCTAACCCTTAACCTAGCCAAGACTAGAAACCTACGAGCAGAGCATGCTAACCACTAGACAATAGATCAGTTGTGACTGACTGAGTTTGTCAGTTTGTTTGGTGACCCTTCGCGGTGACAGGTGACCAGTCAGGTGCCCACTTTCACAAAATTGTCTAAATAATTAACTGTGAGATTTATTTTCTGTTTTACTGATTGTTTTTGTGGAACTTGAGGAATCATTCTCCCCTACACTCCCCAACTCCGAGTTTGATAAGATGCAATAACGAGCCATTTAGATCTTGTTTCTTTATTTCGCACTGACAACGATTTATAAAACCACAAAATGGCGACACGTATAAATGATTAACCCAGCACCGCAAAATCTAGTAATCTGTTGTAATTCTACAGGGTGTCCAACAAATTACTATACAATACAGTTATCGATAATTATTTCACTGACCAGTAAAATTGTAGAATTAATCAGTTATCGATAATTATTTCTCTGATCAGTAAAATTGTAAAATTAATCAGTTATCGATAATTATTTCTCTGATCAGTCGCGTATTGTTTTTTCGAGAATGTAACGCTGATTTTGACGGCGACGGTGGCGCCGCCTGCGAAAGGGAAGCGCGACTTGTCTGAAAGCGCTATTCAATAAAACATGTATAACAGGGTTACACATTAATTGTATGTACGTCAACCACGTGGAACATGTGACTAATATAGGTGGCGTTAGTCTCTGTATATCGAACATATTCCAGAATTGCATGATGACGTAAGGAGTCCATAAAACTACGTAACATAACGTGATTACTAAAAATAATCGGGTAAGTCGCTCCCCCTGGTGGTGTTTGTTTAAACTATGAAGTCGACTGGAGAGATTTGATTGGCTCCTGAGTCCTAATACAGCTGGATGTGGTGGACCGGAAGCGAACCCGTTCATCCAATTAGCTAAAGCCTGACCGGTGGCTCCCGGTCCAAAAAATGTCCAGTCTCTACTCGATGCAGGGGTGTATAGTACCGGTCTCATTCTGCGATGCGCGCGCATAAAAACAAAAACCCTCGAATAAACCGTTAAGATAGTTCCGAGTGTAATCACAGAAATCAACATAAATCCAAGAGTATCGTTATTCCTGTAGTATCGATACTCCAGTGTACATTGCGCTTCCAGGGGTATATAACTATAGGTTCCCACCCCGAATATAGGTGGCAGTGCGGTGAAGAAAGCGCTGCACCAGATGACAGTAATAGATATAGAACTAGCGATCGGTGACGTCATAGTGCGAGTGTAATATCTATGGTAGATATTACAGGTATAGCGATCAACAGAAAGCGCGAATAAAGTATAAATACAACAGAACGTGAATAACACGTTTACAGACGCAAATAATCGACAACCAATTACACCGTACTTCCACGTTGAGCCTTCCATTATAGTTGCCATGGAAACCGGTAGACAGAAAACGGCGCGCATGGAATCGGCAATGGCCAAATTGATGGCGTAGTAATATGGCAGACGGCGAAACTTGATATTGCGAACAATTATAAAGATAATCCACGTGTTACCGGCAACACTTATCAAAATAATCACCAACAGGGAAGTCAGTTTAATCACTATGGCGACAGCGTTATCTTCAACTGTCGTCGGCTGCGACGGCTGATCGATGATGACGTCATCGCGAGTTTTTCCGTAATGATCCATAATAGCGACGACCGCCACCAGGGGGCATCGTAGTCGTTTATATCGAACATTTCACTAG
>NW_027437479.1:0-54953 GCF_964204645.1 Tubulanus polymorphus | reverse complement strand
CCCTTTACACATCGACATTGTCGTTTTTCCCATAGGGGGAATATTTGATACGAAAACGTCTTTTCTCGCGCTGAACGACGTTTTCGCGTCGAAAAGTGCTTTTCCTGACGATTTGAGCGCTTTTACGCATCGACATTGTCGTTTTTCCCATAGGGGGAATATTTGGTACGAAAACGTCTTTTCTCGAGCTGAACGACGTTTTCGCGTCGAAAAGTGCTTTTCCTGACGATTTGAGCGCTTTTACGCATCGACATTGTCGTTTTTCCCATAGGGGGAATATTTGATACGAAAACGTCTTTTCTCGCGCTGAACGACGTTTTCGCGTCGAAAAGTGCTTTTCCTGACGATTTGAGCGCTTTTACGCACCGACATTGCCGTTTTTCCGATAGGGGGAATATTTGATACGAAAACGTCTTTTCTCGCGCTGAACGACGTTTTCGGACCGAAATGTGCTTTTCCCGTCGATTTGAGCGCTTTTGCGCATCGGCATTATCATTTTTCCGATACGGGGAGAAATTGACGAGAAAACGTCTTTTCTCGCGCTGAACGACGTTTTCGGACCGAAATGTGCTTTTCCCGTCGAGAAAACGTCTTTTCTCGCGCTGTACGACGTTTTCGGGCCGAAATGTGCTTTTCCTGACGATTTGAGCGCTTTTACGCATCGACATCGTCGTTTTTCCGATAGGGGGAATATTCGATACGAAAACGTCTTTTCTCGCGCTGAACGACGTTTTCGGGTCGATATGTGCTTTTCCCGTCGATTTGAGAGCTTTTACGCATCGACATTATCATTTTTCCGATACGGGGAGAAGTTGACGAGAAAACGTCTTTTCTCGCGCTGAACGACGTTTTCGGACCGAAATGTGCTTTTCCCGTCGATTTGAGCGCTTTTGCGCATCGGCATTATCATTTTCCGATACGGGGAGAAGTTGACGAGAAAACGTCTTTTCTCGCGCTGAACGACGTTTTCGGACCGAAATGTGCTTTTCCCGTCGAGAAAACGTCTTTTCTCGCGCTGAACGACGTTTTCGGGTCGAAATGTGCTTTTCCCGTCGATTTGAGCGCTTTTGCGCATCGGCATTATCATTTTTCCGATACGGGGAGAAGTTGACGAGAAAACGTCTTTTCTCGCGCTGAACGACGTTTTCGGACCGAAATGTGCTTTTCCCGTCGATTTGAGCGCTTTTACGCATCGACATTATCATTTTTCCGATACGGGGAGAAGTTGACGAGAAAACGTCTTTTCTCGCGCTGAACGACGTTTTTGGACCGAAATGTGCTTTTCCCGTCGAGAAAACGTCTTTTCTCGCGCTGAACGACGTTTTCGGGTCGAAAAGTGCTTTTCCTGACGATTTGAGCGCTTTTACGCATCGACGTCGTCGTTTTTCCGATAGGGGCAATATTCGATACGAAAACGTCTTTTCTCGCGCTGAACGACGTTTTCGGACCGAAATGTGCTTTTCCCGTCGAGAAAACGTCTTTTCTCGCGCTGAACGACGTTTTCGGGTCGAAAAGTGCTTTTCCTGACGATTTGAGCGCTTTTACGCATCGACATTATCATTTTTCCGATACGGGGAGAAGTTGACGAGAAAACGTCTTTTCTCGCGCTGAACGACGTTTTCGGGCCGAAATGTGCTTTTCCTGACGATTTGAGCGCTTTTACGCATCGACATCGTCGTTTTTCCGATAGGGGGAATATTCGATACGAAAACTTCTTTTCTCGCGCTGAACGACGTTTTCGGACCGAAATGTGCTTTTCCCGTCGAGAAAACGTCTTTTCTCGCGCTGTACGACGTTTTCGGGCCGAAATGTGCTTTTCCTGACGATTTGAGCGCTTTTACGCATCGACATCGTCGTTTTTCCGATAGGGGGAATATTCGATACGAAAACGTCTTTTCTCGCGCTGAACGACGTTTTCGGGTCGATATGTGCTTTTCCCGTCGATTTGAGAGCTTTTACGCATCGACATTATCATTTTTCCAATACGGGGAGAAGTTGACGAGAAAACGTCTTTTCTCGCGCTGAACGACGTTTTCGGGCCGAAATGTGCTTTTCCTGACGATTTGAGCGCTTTTACGCATCGACATCGTCGTTTTTCCGATAGGGGGAATATTCGATACGAAAACGTCTTTTCTCGCGCTGAACGACGTTTTCGGATCGAAAAGTGGTTTTCCTGACGATCTGAGCGCTTTTACGCATCGACATTGTCGTTTTTCCCATAGGGGGAATATTTGATACGAAAACGTCTTTTCTCGCGCTGAACGACGTTTTCGCGTCGAAAAGTGCTTTTCCTGACGATTTGAGCGCTTTTACGCATCGACATTGTCGTTTTTCCCATAGGGGGAATATTTGGTACGAAAACGTCTTTTCTCGAGCTGAACGACGTTTTCGCGTCGAAAAGTGCTTTTCCTGACGATTTGAGCGCTTTTACGCATCGACATTGCCGTTTTTCCCATAGGGGGAATATTTGATACGAAAACGTCTTTTCTCGCGCTGAACGACGTTTTCGCGTCGAAAAGTGCTTTTCCTGACGATTTGAGCGCTTTTACGCACCGACATTGCCGTTTTTCCGATAGGGGGAATATTTGATACGAAAACGTCTTTTCTCGCGCTGAACGACGTTTTCGCGTCGAAAAGTGCTTTTCCTGACGATTTGAGCGCTTTTACGCATCGATATTGTCGTTTTTCCCATAAGGGGAATATTTGATACGAAAACGTCTTTTCTCGCGCTGAACGACGTTTTCGAGTCGAAAAGTGGTTTTCCTGACGATTTGAGCGCTTTTACGCATCGACATTGTCGTTTTTCCCATAGGGGGAATATTTGATACGAAAACGTCTTTTCTCGCGCTGAAAGACGTTTTCGAGTCGAAAAGTGCTTTTCCCGTCGAGAAAACGTCTTTTCTCGCGCTGAACGACGTTTTCGGGCCGAAATGTGCTTTTCCTGACGATTTGAGCGCTTTTACGCATCGACATCGTCGTTTTTCCGATAGGGGGAATATTCGATACGAAAACTTCTTTTCTCGCGCTGAACGACGTTTTCGGGCCGAAATGTGTTTTTCCCGTCGATTTGAGCGCTTTTGCGCATCGACATTATCATTTTTCCGATACGGGGAGAAGTTGACGAGAAAACGTCTTTTCTCGCGCTGAACGACGTTTTCGGGCCGAAATGTGCTTTTCCCGTCGATTTGAGCGCTTTTGCGCATCGGCATTATAATTTCTCCGATACGGGGAGAAATTGACGAGAAAACGTCTTTTCTCGCGCTGAACGACGTTTTCGGACCGAAATGTGCTTTTCCCGTCGAGAAAACGTCTTTTCTCGCGCTGTACGACGTTTTCGGGCCGAAATGTGCTTTTCCTGACGATTTGAGCGCTTTTACGAATCGACATTGTCGTTTTTCCGATAGGGGGAATATTCGATACGAAAACGTCTTTTCTCGCGCTGAACGACGTTTTCGGGTCGATATGTGCTTTTCCCGTCGATTTTAGAGCTTTTACGCATCGACATTATCATTTTTCCGATACGGGGAGAAGTTGACGAGAAAACGTCTTTTCTCGCGCTGAACGACGTTTTCGGGCCGAAATGTGCTTTTCCCGTCGATTTGAGCGCTTTTGCGCATCGGCATTATCATTTTTCCGATACGGGGAGAAGTTGACGAGAAAACGTCTTTTCTCGCGCTGAACGACGTTTTCGGGCCGAAATGCGCTTTTCCTGACGATTTGAGCGCTTTTACGCATCGACATCGTCGTTTTTCCGATAGGGCGAATATTCGATACGAAAACGTCTTTTCTCGCGCTGAACGACGTTTTCGGGTCGAAATGTGCTTTTCCCGTCGATTTGAGCGCTTTTGCGCATCGGCATTATCATTTTTCCGATACGGGGAGAAGTTGACGAGAAAACGTCTTTTCTCGCGCTGAACGACGTTTTCGGGCCGAAATGCGCTTTTCCTGACGATTTGAGCGCTTTTACGCATCGACATCGTCGTTTTTCCGATAGGGCGAATATTCGATACGAAAACGTCTTTTCTCGCGCTGAACGACGTTTTCGGGTCGAAATGTGCTTTTCCCGTCGATTTGAGCGCTTTTACGCATCGACATTATCATTTTTCCGATACGGGGAGAAGTTGACGAGAAAACGTCTTTTCTCGCGCTGAACGACGTTTTCGGGCCGAAATGTGCTTTTCCTTACGATTTGAGCGCTTTTACGCATCGACATCGTCGTTTTTCCGATAGGGGGAATATTCGATACGAAAACGTCTTTTCTCGCGCTGAACGACGTTTTCGGGCCGAAATGTGTTTTTCCCGTCGATTTGAGCGCTTTTGCGCATCGACATTATCATTTTTCCGATACGGGGAGAAGTTGACGAGAAAACGTCTTTTCTCGCGCTGAACGACGTTTTCGGGCCGAAATGTGCTTTTCCCGTCGATTTGAGCGCTTTTGCGCATCGGCATTATCATTTTTCCGATACGGGGAGAAGTTGACGAGAAAACGTCTTTTCTCGCGCTGTACGACGTTTTCGGACCGAAATGTGCTTTTCCCGTCGATTTGAGCGCTTTTGCGCATCGGCATTATCATTTTTCCGATACGGGGAGAAGTTGACGAGAAAACGTCTTTTCTCGCGCTGAACGACGTTTTCGGACCGAAATGTGCTTTTCCCGTCGAGAAAACGTCTTTTCTCGCGCTGAACGACGTTTTCGGGTCGGAATGTGCTTTTCCCGTCGATTTGAGCGCTTTTACGCATCGACATTATCATTTTTCCGATACGGGGAGAAGTTGACGAGAAAACGTCTTTTCTCGCGCTGAACGACGTTTTCGGGCCGAAATGTGCTTTTCCCGTCGATTTGAGTGCTTTTGCGCATCGGCATTATCATTTTTCCGATACGGGGAGAAGTTGACGAGAAAACGTCTTTTCTCGCGCTGAACGACGTTTTCGGACCGAAATGTGCTTTTCCCGTCGATTTGAGCGCTTTTACGCATCGACATTATCATTTTTCCGATACGGGGAGATGTTGACGAGAAAACGTCTTTTCTCGCGCTGAACGACGTTTTCGGACCGAAATGTGCTTTTCCCGTCGAGAAAACGTCTTTTCTCGCGCTGAACGACGTTTTCGGGTCGAAAAGTGCTTTTCCTGACGATTTGAGCGCTTTTACGCATCGACGTCGTCGTTTTTCCGATAGGGGCAATATTCGATACGAAAACGTCTTTTCTCGCGCTGAACGACGTTTTCGGACCGAAATGTGCTTTTCCCGTCGAGAAAACGTCTTTTCTCGCGCTGAACGACGTTTTCGGGTCGAAAAGTGCTTTTCCTGACGATTTGAGCGCTTTTACGCATCGACATTATCATTTTTCCGATACGGGGAGAAGTTGACGAGAAAACGTCTTTTCTCGCGCTGAACGACGTTTTCGGGCCGAAATGTGCTTTTCCTGACGATTTGAGCGCTTTTACGCATCGACATCGTCGTTTTTCCGATAGGGGGAATATTCGATACGAAAACTTCTTTTCTCGCGCTGAACGACGTTTTCGGGCCGAAATGTGTTTTTCCCGTCGATTTGAGCGCTTTTGCGCATCGACATTATCATTTTTCCGATACGGGGAGAAGTTGACGAGAAAACGTCTTTTCTCGCGCTGAACGACGTTTTCGGGCCGAAATGTGCTTTTCCCGTCGATTTGAGCGCTTTTGCGCATCGGCATTATAATTTTTCCGATACGGGGAGAAATTGACGAGAAAACGTCTTTTCTCGCGCTGAACGACGTTTTCGGACCGAAATGTGCTTTTCCCGTCGAGAAAACGTCTTTTCTCGCGCTGTACGACGTTTTCGGGCCGAAATGTGCTTTTCCTGACGATTTGAGCGCTTTTACGCATCGACATCGTCGTTTTTCCGATACGGGGAGAAGTTGACGAGAAAACGTCTTTTCTCGCGCTGTACGACGTTTTCGGACCGAAATGTGCTTTTCCCGTCGATTTGAGCGCTTTTGCGCATCGGCATTATCATTTTTCCGATACGGGGAGAAGTTGACGAGAAAACGTCTTTTCTCGCGCTGAACGACGTTTTCGGACCGAAATGTGCTTTTCCCCGTCGAGAAAACGTCTTTTCTCGCGCTGAACGACGTTTTCGGGTCGAAAAGTGCTTTTCCTGACGATTTGAGCGCTTTTACGCATCGACGTCGTCGTTTTTCCGATAGGGGCAATATTCGATACGAAAACGTCTTTTCTCGCGCTGAACGACGTTTTCGGACCGAAATGTGCTTTTCCCGTCGAGAAAACGTCTTTTCTCGCGCTGAACGACGTTTTCGGGTCGAAAAGTGCTTTTCCTGACGATTTGAGCGCTTTTACGCATCGACATTATCATTTTTCCGATACGGGGAGAAGTTGACGAGAAAACGTCTTTTCTCGCGCTGAACGACGTTTTCGGGCCGAAATGTGCTTTTCCTGACGATTTGAGCGCTTTTACGCATCGACATCGTCGTTTTTCCGATAGGGGGAATATTCGATACGAAAACTTCTTTTCTCGCGCTGAACGACGTTTTCGGGCCGAAATGTGTTTTTCCCGTCGATTTGAGCGCTTTTGCGCATCGACATTATCATTTTCCGATACGGGAGAAGTTGACGAGAAAACGTCTTTTCTCGCGCTGAACGACGTTTTCGGGCCGAAATGTGCTTTTCCCGTCGATTTTGAGCGCTTTTGCGCATCGGCATTATAATTTTTCCGATACGGGGAGAAATTGACGAGAAAACGTCTTTTCTCGCGCTGAACGACGTTTTCGGACCGAAATGTGCTTTTCCCGTCGAGAAAACGTCTTTTCTCGCGCTGTACGACGTTTTCGGGCCGAAATGTGCTTTTCCTGACGATTTGAGCGCTTTTACGCATCGACATCGTCGTTTTTCCGATACGGGGAGAAGTTGACGAGAAAACGTCTTTTCTCGCGCTGTACGACGTTTTCGGACCGAAATGTGCTTTTCCCGTCGATTTGAGCGCTTTTGCGCATCGGCATTATCATTTTTCCGATACGGGGAGAAGTTGACGAGAAAACGTCTTTTCTCGCGCTGAACGACGTTTTCGGACCGAAATGTGCTTTTCCCGTCGAGAAAACGTCTTTTCTCGCGCTGAACGACGTTTCGGGTCGAAATGTGCTTTTCCCGTCGATTTGAGCGCTTTTACGCATCGACATTATCATTTTTCCGATACGGGGAGAAGTTGACGAGAAAACGTCTTTTCTCGCGCTGAACGACGTTTTCGGGCCGAAATGTGATTTTCCCGTCGATTTGAGCGCTTTTGCGCATCGGCATTATCATTTTTCCGATACGGGGAGAAGTTGACGAGAAAACGTCTTTTCTCGCGCTGAACGACGTTTTCGGACCGAAATGTGCTTTTCCCGTCGATTTGAGCGCTTTTACGCAACGACATTATCATTTTTCCGATACGGGGAGAAGTTGACGAAAAAACGTCTTTTCTCGCGCTGAACGACGTTTTTGGACCGAAATGTGCTTTTCCCGTCGAGAAAACGTCTTTTCTCGCGCTGAACGACGTTTTCGGGTCGAAAAGTGCTTTTCCTGACGATTTGAGCGCTTTTACGCATCGACGTCGTCGTTTTTCCGATAGGGGCAATATTCGATACGAAAACGTCTTTTCTCGCGCTGAACGACGTTTTCGGGTCGAAATGTGCTTTTCCCGTCGATTTGAGCGCTTTTGCGCATCGGCATTATCATTTTTCCGATACGGGGAGAAGTTGACGAGAAAACGTCTTTCTCGCGCTGAACGACGTTTTCGGGCCGAAATGTGCTTTTCCCGTCGAGAAAACGTCTTTTCTCGCGCTGAACGACGTTTTCGGGTCGAAAAGTGCTTTTCCTGACGATTTGAGCGCTTTTACGCATCGACATTATCATTTTTCCGATACGGGGAGAAGTTGACGAGAAAACGTCTTTTCTCGCGCTGAACGACGTTTTCGGGCCGAAATGTGCTTTTCCTGACGATTTGAGCGCTTTTACGCATCGACATCGTCGTTTTTCCGATAGGGGGAATATTCGATACGAAAACTTCTTTTCTCGCGCTGAACGACGTTTTCGGGCCGAAATGTGTTTTTCCCGTCGATTTGAGCGCTTTTGCGCATCGACATTATCATTTTTCCGATACGGGGAGAAGTTGACGAGAAAACATCTTTTCTCGCGCTGAACGACGTTTTCGGGCCGAAATGTGCTTTTCCCGTCGATTTGAGCGCTTTTGCGCATCGGCATTATAATTTTTCCGATACGGGGAGAAATTGACGAGAAAACGTCTTTTCTCGCGCTGAACGACGTTTTCGGACCGAAATGTGCTTTTCCCGTCGAGAAAACGTCTTTTCTCGCGCTGTACGACGTTTTCGGGCCGAAATGCGCTTTTCCTGACGATTTGAGCGCTTTTACGCATCGACATCGTCGTTTTTCCGATAGGGCGAATATTCGATACGAAAACGTCTTTTCTCGCGCTGAACGACGTTTTCGGGTCGAAATGTGCTTTTCCCGTCGATTTGAGCGCTTTTACGCATCGACATTATCATTTTTCCGATACGGGGAGAAGTTGACGAGAAAACGTCTTTTCTCGCGCTGAACGACGTTTTCGGGCCGAAATGTGCTTTTCCTGACGATTTGAGCGCTTTTACGCATCGACATCGTCGTTTTTCCGATAGGGCGAATATTCGATACGAAAACGTCTTTTCTCGCGCTGAACGACGTTTTCGGACCGAAATGTGTTTTTCCCGTCGATTTGAGCGCTTTTGCGCATCGACATTATCATTTTTCCGATACGGGGAGAAGTTGACGAGAAAACGTCTTTTCTCGCGCTGAACGACGTTTTCGGGCCGAAATGTGCTTTTCCCGTCGATTTGAGCGCTTTTGCGCATCGGCATTATCATTTTTCCGATACGGGGAGAAGTTGACGAGAAAACGTCTTTTCTCGCGCTGAACGACGTTTTCGGGCCGAAATGTGCTTTTCCTGACGATTTGAGCGCTTTTACGCATCGACATCGTCGTTTTTCCGATAGGGGGAATATTCGATACGAAAACGTCTTTTCTCGCGCTGAACGACGTTTTCGGGTCGAAATGTGCTTTTCCCGTCGATTTGAGCGCTTTTACGCATCGACATTATCATTTTCCGATACGGGGAGAATGTGACGAGAAAACGTCTTTTCTCGCGCTGAACGACGTTTTCGGGCCGAAATGTGCTTTTCCCGTCGATTTGAGCGCATTTACGCATCGACATTATCATTTTTCCGATACGGGGAGAAGTTGACGAGAAAACGTCTTTTCTCGCGCTGAACGACGTTTTCGGACCGAAATGTGCTTTTCCCGTCGATTTGAGCGCTTTTGCGCTTCGACATTATCATTTTTGCGATACGGGGAGAAATTGACGAGAAAACGTCTTTTCTCGCGCTGAACGACGTTTTCGGACCGAAATGTGCTTTTCCCGTCGAGAAAACGTCTTTTCTCGTGCTGTACGACGTTTTCGGGCCGAAATGTGCTTTTCCTGACGATTTGAGCGCTTTTACGCATCGACATCGTCGTTTTTCCGATAGGGCGAATATTCGATACAAAAACGTCTTTTCTCGCGCTGAACGACGTTTTCGGGTCGAAAAGTGCTTTTCCTGACGATTTGAGCGCTTTTACGCATCGACATTATCATTTTTCCGATACGGGGAGAAGTTGACGAGAAAACGTCTTTTCTCGCGCTGAACGACGTTTTCGGGCCGAAATGTGCTTTTCCTGACGATTTGAGCGCTTTTACGCATCGACATCGTCGTTTTTCCGATAGGGGGAATATTCGATACGAAAACTTCTTTTCTCGCGCTGAACGACGTTTTCGGGCCGAAATTTGTTTTTCCCGTCGATTTGACCGCTTTTGCGCATCAACATTATCATTTTTCCGATACGGGGAGAAGTTGACGAGAAAACGTCTTTTCTCGCGCTGAACGACGTTTTCGGGCCGAAATGTGCTTTTCCCGTCGATTTAAGCGCTTTTGCGCATCGGCATTATCATTTTTCCGATACGGGGAGAAGTTGACGAGAAAACGTCTTTTCTCGCGCTGAACGACGTTTTCGGGCCGAAATGTGCTTTTCCCGTCGATTTGAGCGCTTTTGCGCATCGGCATTATCATTTTTCCGATACGGGGAGAAGTTGACGAGAAAACGTCTTTTCTCGCGCTGTACGACGTTTTCGGGCCGAAATGTGCTTTTCCCGTCGATTTGAGCGCATTTACGCATCGACATTATCATTTTCCGATACGGGGAGAAGTTGACGAGAAAACGTCTTTTCTCGCGCTGAACGACGTTTTCGGACCGAAATGTGCTTTTCCCGTCGATTTGAGCGCTTTTGCGCTTCGACATTATCATTTTTGCGATACGGGGAGAAATTGACGAGAAAACGTCTTTTCTCGCACTGAACGACGTTTTCGGACCGAAATGTGCTTTTCCCGTCGAGAAAACGTCTTTTCTCGCGCTGAACGACGTTTTCGGGCCGAAATGTGCTTTTCCTGACGATTTGAGCGCTTTTACGCATCGACGTCGTCGTTTTTCCGATAGGGGCAATATTCGATACGAAAACGTCTTTTCTCGCGCTGAACGACGTTTTCGGACCGAAATGTGCTTTTCCCGTCGAGAAAACGTCTTTTCTCGCGCTGAACGACGTTTTCGGGTCGAAAAGTGCTTTTCCTGACGATTTGAGCGCTTTTACGCATCGACATTATCATTTTTCCGATACGGGGAGAAGTTGACGAGAAAACGTCTTTTCTCGCGCTGAACGACGTTTTCGGGCCGAAATGTGCTTTTCCTGACGATTTGAGCGCTTTTACGCATCGACATCGTCGTTTTTCCGATAGGGGGAATATTCGATACGAAAACTTCTTTTCTCGCGCTGAACGACGTTTTCGGGCCGAAATGTGTTTTTCCCGTCGATTTGAGCGCTTTTGCGCATCGACATTATCATTTTTCCGATACGGGGAGAAGTTGACGAGAAAACATCTTTTCTCGCGCTGAACGACGTTTTCGGGCCGAAATGTGCTTTTCCCGTCGATTTGAGCGCTTTTGCGCATCGGCATTATAATTTTTCCGATACGGGGAGAAATTGACGAGAAAACGTCTTTTCTCGCGCTGAACGACGTTTTCGGACCGAAATGTGCTTTTCCCGTCGAGAAAACGTCTTTTCTCGCGCTGTACGACGTTTTCGGGCCGAAATGTGCTTTTCCTGACGATTTGAGCGCTTTTACGCATCGACATCGTCGTTTTTCCGATAGGGGGAATATTCGATACGAAAACGTCTTTTCTCGCGCTGAACGACGTTTTCGGGTCGATATGTGCTTTTCCCGTCGATTTGAGCGCTTTTGCGCATCGGCATTATCATTTTTCCGATACGGGGAGAAGTTGACGAGAAAACGTCTTTTCTCGCGCTGAACGACGTTTTCGGGCCGAAATGCGCTTTTCCTGACGATTTGAGCGCTTTTACGCATCGACATCGTCGTTTTTCCGATAGGGCGAATATTCGATACGAAAACGTCTTTTCTCGCGCTGAACGACGTTTTCGGGTCGAAATGTGCTTTTCCCGTCGATTTGAGCGCTTTTGCGCATCGGCATTATCATTTTTCCGATACGGGGAGAAGTTGACGAGAAAACGTCTTTTCTCGCGCTGAACGACGTTTTCGGGCCGAAATGTGTTTTTCCCGTCGATTTGAGCGCTTTTGCGCATCGACATTATCATTTTTCCGATACGGGGAGAAGTTGACGAGAAAACGTCTTTTCTCGCGCTGAACGACGTTTTCGGGCCGAAATATGCTTTTCCCGTCGATTTGAGCGCTTTTGCGCATCGGCATTATAATTTTTCCGATACGGAGAGAAGTTGACGAGAAAACGTCTTTTCTCGCGCTGAACGACGTTTTCGGACCGAAATGTGCTTTTCCCGTCGAGAAAACGTCTTTTCTCGCGCTGTACGACGTTTTCGGGCCGAAATGTGCTTTTCCTTACGATTTGAGCGCTTTTACGCATCGACATCGTCGTTTTTCCGATAGGGCGAATATTCGATACGAAAACGTCTTTTCTCGCGCTGAATGACGTTTTCGAGTCGAAAAGTGGTTTTCCTGACGATTTGAGCGCTTTTACGCATCGACATTGTGGTTTTTCCCATAGGGGGAATATTTGATACGAAAACGTCTTTTCTCGCGCTGAACGACGTTTTCGAGTCGAAAAGTGCTTTTCCTGACGATTCGAGCGCTTTTGCGCATCGACATTATCATTTTTCCGATACGGGGAGAAGTTGACTAGAAAACGTCTTTTCTCGCGCTGTACGACGTTTTCGGACCGAAATGTGCTTTTCCCGTCGATTTGAGCGCTTTTGCGCATCGGCATTATCATTTTTCCGATACGGGGAGAAGTTGACGAGAAAACGTCTTTTCTCGCGCTGAACGACGTTTTCGGACCGAAATGTGCTTTTCCCGTCGAGAAAACGTCTTTTCTCGCGCTGAACGACGTTTTCGGGTCGGAATGTGCTTTTCCCGTCGATTTGAGCGCTTTTGCGCATCGGCATTATCATTTTTCCGATACGGGGAGAAGTTGACGAGAAAACGTCTTTTCTCGCGCTGAACGACGTTTTCGGGCCGAAATGCGCTTTTCCTGACGATTTGAGCGCTTTTACGCATCGACATCGTCGTTTTTCCGATAGGGCGAATATTCGATACGAAAACGTCTTTTCTCGCGCTGAACGACGTTTTCGGGTCGAAATGTGCTTTTCCCGTCGATTTGAGCGCTTTTACGCATCGACATTATCATTTTCCCGATACGGGGAGAAGTTGACGAGAAAACATCTTTTCTCACGCTGAACGACGTTTTCGGGCCGAAATGTGCTTTTCCCGTCGATTTGAGCGCTTTTGCGCATCGGCATTATAATTTTTCCGATACGGGGAGAAATTGACGAGAAAACGTCGTTTCTCGCGCTGAACGACGTTTTCGGACCGAAATGTGCTTTTCCCGTCGAGAAAACGTCTTTTCTCGCGCTGTACGACGTTTTCGGGCCGAAATGTGCTTTTCCTGACGATTTGAGCGCTTTTACGCATCGACATCGTCGTTTTTCCGATAGGGCGAATATTCGATACGAAAACGTCTTTTCTCCCGCTGAACGACGTTTTCGGGTCGATATGTGCTTTTCCCGTCGATTTGAGAGCTTTTACGCATCGACATTATCATTTTTCCGATACGGGGAGAAGTTGACGAGAAAACGTCTTTTCTCGCGCTGAACGACGTTTTCGGGCCGAAATGTGCTTTTCCCGTCGATTTGAGCGCTTTTGCGCATCGGCATTATCATTTTTCCGATACGGGGAGAAGTTGACTAGAAAACGTCTTTTCTCGCGCTGAACGACGTTTTCGGGCCGAAATGCGCTTTTCCTGACGATTTGAGCGCTTTTACGCATCGACATCGTCGTTTTTCCGATAGGGCGAATATTCGATACGAAAACGTCTTTTCTCGCGCTGAACGACGTTTTCGGGTCGAAATGTGCTTTTCCCGTCGATTTGAGCGCTTTTACGCATCGACATTATCATTTTTCCGATACGGGGAGAAGTTGACGAGAAAACGTCTTTTCTCGCGCTGAACGACGTTTTCGGGCCGAAATGTGCTTTTCCCGTCGATTTGAGCGCTTTTGCGCATCGACATCGTCGTTTTTCCGATAGGGGGAATATTCGATACGAAAACGTCTTTTCTCGCGCTGAACGACGTTTTCGGGCCGAAATGTGTTTTTCCCGTCGATTTGAGCGCTTTTGCGCATCGGCATTATCATTTTTCCGATACGGGGAGAAGTTGACGAGAAAACGTCTTTTCTCGCGCTGAACGACGTTTTCGGGCCGAAATGTGCTTTTCCTGACGATTTGAGCGCTTTTACGCATCGACATCGTCGTTTTTCCGATAGGGGGAATATTCGATACGAAAACGTCTTTTCTCGCGCTGAACGACGTTTTCGGGTCGAAATGTGCTTTTCCCGTCGATTTGAGCGCTTTTACGCATCGACATTATCATTTTTCCGATACGGGGAGATGTGACGAGAAAACGTCTTTTCTCGCACTGAACGACGTTTTCGGGCCGAAATGCGCTTTTCCTGACGATTTGAGCGCTTTTACGCATCGACATCGTCGTTTTTCCGATAGGGGGAATATTCGATACGAAAACGTCTTTTCTCGCGCTGAACGACGTTTTCGGGTCGAAAAGTGCTTTTCCTGACGATTTGAGCGCTTTTACGCATCGACATCGTCGTTTTTCCGATAGGGGGAATATTCGATACGAAAACGTCTTTTCTCGCGCTGAACGACGTTTTCGGGTCGAAAAGTGCTTTTCCTGACGATTTGAGCGCTTTTACGCATCGACATTATCATTTTTCCGATACGGGGAGAAGTTGACGAGAAAACGTCTTTTCTCGCGCTGAACGACGTTTTCGGGCCGAAATGTGCTTTTCCCGTCGATTTGAGCGCTTTTGCGCATCGGCATTATAATTTTTCCGATACGGGGAGAAATTGACGAGAAAACGTCTTTTCTCGCGCTGAACGACGTTTTCGGACCGAAATGTGCTTTTCCCGTCGAGAAAACGTCTTTTCTCGCGCTGTACGACGTTTTCGGGCCGAAATGTGCTTTTCCTGACGATTTGAGCGCTTTTACGCATCGACATCGTCGTTTTTCCGATACGGGGAGAAGTTGACGAGAAAACGTCTTTTCTCGCGCTGTACGACGTTTTCGGACCGAAATGTGCTTTTCCCGTCGATTTGAGCGCTTTTGCGCATCGGCATTATCATTTTTCCGATACGGGGAGAAGTTGACGAGAAAACGTCTTTTCTCGCGCTGAACGACGTTTTCGGACCGAAATGTGCTTTTCCCGTCGAGAAAACGTCTTTTCTCGCGCTGAACGACGTTTTCGGGTCGAAATGTGCTTTTCCCGTCGATTTGAGCGCTTTTACGCATCGACATTATTATTTTTCCGATACGGGGAGAAGTTGACGAGAAAACGTCTTTTCTCGCGCTGAACGACGTTTTCGGGCCGAAATGTGATTTTCCCGTCGATTTGAGCGCTTTTGCGCATCGGCATTATCATTTTTCCGATACGGGGAGAAGTTGACGAGAAAACGTCTTTTCTCGCGCTGAACGACGTTTTCGGACCGAAATGTGCTTTTCCCGTCGATTTGAGCGCTTTTACGCATCGACATTATCATTTTTCCGATACGGGGAGAAGTTGACGAAAAAACGTCTTTTCTCGCGCTGAACGACGTTTTTGGACCGAAATGTGCTTTTCCCGTCGAGAAAACGTCTTTTCTCGCGCTGAACGACGTTTTCGGGTCGAAAAGTGCTTTTCCTGACGATTTGAGCGCTTTTACGCATCGACGTCGTCGTTTTTCCGATAGGGGCAATATTCGATACGAAAACGTCTTTTCTCGCGCTGAACGACGTTTTCGGGTCGAAATGTGCTTTTCCCGTCGATTTGAGCGCTTTTGCGCATCGGCATTATCATTTTTCCGATACGGGGAGAAGTTGACGAGAAAACGTCTTTTCTCGCGCTGAACGACGTTTTCGGGCCGAAATGTGCTTTTCCCGTCGAGAAAACGTCTTTTCTCGCGCTGAACGACGTTTTCGGGTCGAAAAGTGCTTTTCCTGACGATTTGAGCGCTTTTACGCATCGACATTATCATTTTTCCGATACGGGGAGAAGTTGACGAGAAAACGTCTTTTCTCGCGCTGAACGACGTTTTCGGGCCGAAATGTGCTTTTCCTGACGATTTGAGCGCTTTTACGCATCGACATCGTCGTTTTTCCGATAGGGGGAATATTCGATACGAAAACTTCTTTATAAAATACAGATATTGACTATGACGAGGTGCATCTTTTATTTTCTTCACTACAAGACGTTTCGGCCTTCAAGCCTTCATCAATTGAGAATTGAATTAGACGGTTGAAGCAACAATACATCGTTGATAAGGAAACATTATACCCGCAAATAAAATACAAATATGGAATTTTCAACATGAGAATGAATGGATTAACAAGTACGAGCTTTCACAGATATATTATACATAGTAATAATGATAATCAAAATAATAATAATAACAATAATAATAATAATTATTATTATTATTATTATTATTATCATTATTATAATAATAAAAATAATAGTAGTAGTAGCCATATGAAATACTGACCTAACACCAATAACGATAACAATAATGTACCACAAGAGACAATTTATCAGATGGGGATTTCATTTAAATATCGACATAAACTGAATTAGAATTATCTACGATAGGTATCATCTTCGAGATTAAGGCCACAGGGGGACAACGTATTAAGTTTGTGGATGTAGAATGATTCCTTGAGGCGACGTTCAGAAGTAGATTCTACGCTTTCAATGGCAGTAACCGAGATATCTGACAGGCTGTGATTGTTTGAATTGAAATGTTGTGCAACGAGGGTGTTAGTGTGATTTTTGGTGATAGAATAAAGATGCTCCCTGAATCTATCACCTAATCTTCGTCCTGTTTCACCGATATATTTGATATCACATTTGAGGCAAATGAGGCAATAAATGACGTTAGCACTAACGCATGAGAAGGACTGTTTTATACGGACGGATGAATGGCTCCCCACGATAGATTCAATATTACCTATTACATGATCACATGTTTTACAAATTCTGCTGAAGTTTCAACCACGAAGGTCCAGGTCAACGAATTTTACAGAAGATTGAAATTACATGCTCACTTTAATGATCCCAACAAAACCATCCGTGACAAACACCTGAACAACATCGATGACGATCCCTCCATCTTCAATAAATACAAACCTAAAAAGCAGAGCATATGGATTCCCGAAGACACTCCTACAGCTATCACAAATTTCATCAGGACATGCCAAAATTCAATTGAACAGATCCAGACACCACGATCCAAAAAGACTAACATGACTCGTGATGAACAGACAGCACTAAAAAGGTTGCAAACCAGAGAAGATTTAGTCATCAAGAAAGCAGACAAAGGTGGTGCCATAGTAGTTTGGCAGAAGGACCTATACATAAATGAAGCTGAACGTCAACTCAGAGACTCGAACTTTGATGTGGAACTATCAACCGATAAAACTATCGAAAACAATGACTATATTGCTACTATTATAAAACAAGAAATTAATTTAGGCAATCTACCTGAAACGGCTGCATCGCTTATCAATAATGTACCCAGGTGTAGTATATTTTATATGCTTCCTAAAATTCACAAACTTAACAATCCCGGCCGACCGATTGTGTCAGCATGTTCTTGCCCGACTGAAAGAATCTCACACTTTTTAAGTGATCACCTCCAACATATTGTCACCACACTACCATCATATGTAAGGGATACTACCCATTTTCTCAATTTAATTAAGGATGTACCTGTTTCCGAAAATACGCTATTATTTACCATGGATGTAAAATCCTTATATACTAACATTCCCCATGCTGATGGCCTCCGTGCCCTCAAATATTACTTAGATCTTAACCGCAACCCAGTTATACCTACTGTCACTATTTTGCGTCTTGCTGAACTGGTGCTCACAAGAAATTGTTTTGAATTTAATGGTCGTTTTTACGACCAAGTATCGGGAGTTAGCATGGGAACTCGATTTGGGCCTGTTTACGCTAATATTTTCATGGGGTATCTTGAGAAATGCTTTTTCGATAGCTTCCAAGGCCCCATACCGGACATTTATGTTAGATTTATTGACGATGTTGCGGGTAAAACCGATATGTCACGCGAGAATTTGGAAAACTTTATCGAAAGTTTCAATAGCTTTCATAGGTCCATCGAAGTAACTCACTCCATATCTGATACATCCGAGGTTTTTCTTGACACCATATTTAGTGTTGGACCGAACAAAATTGAAACGTCAGTCCACTATAAAAACACCGACTCACACAGCTATCTTCGATATGATTCAAACCATCCATCTAAATGTATCAATAGCATACCATTTAGCCAATTCTTGCGACTAAGGCGTATTTGTTCTGACAATCAGGACTTCAAAATTAAATCTAACGACATGAGAATATTTTTCTCTGAACGTGGCTATCCTGAAAATCTCCTATCAAGAGCTCTTGACAAATGCCGTAGAATAGAAAGATCTACCACTCTGACCACAACCGTGAAAAGCTCCGAACATAAAATTCCTCTAGTTCTTACATTCAATCAATATAGTTCTAAAGTCGCACGTGCTATCAAACGTAACTTTCACATTCTATCCGAGGACAATGACATTGGACACCTTTTTGACAGTAACCTCCTTACCTGCTTCAAAAATGACAGATGTATTGGGAGTAAGCTCGTGCGTACTAAACTAAATAAGGAATGTGAAATTCCTGGCACTTTCCCTTGTCAACGCAGAATTTGTAAAACATGTGATCATGTAATAGGTAATATTGAATCTATCGTGGGGAGCCATTCATCCGTCCGTATAAAACAGTCCTTCTCATGCGTTAGTGCTAACGTCATTTATTGCCTCATTTGCCTCAAATGTGATATCAAATATATCGGTGAAACAGGACGAAGATTAGGTGATAGATTCAGGGAGCATCTTTATTCTATCACCAAAAATCACACTAACACCCTCGTTGCACAACATTTCAATTCAAACAATCACAGCCTGTCAGATATCTCGGTTACTGCCATTGAAAGCGTAGAATCTACTTCTGAACGTCGCCTCAAGGAATCATTCTACATCCACAAACTTAATACGTTGTCCCCCTGTGGCCTTAATCTCGAAGATGATACCTATCGTAGATAATTCTAATTCAGTTTATGTCGATATTTAAATGAAATCCCCATCTGATAAATTGTCTCTTGTGGTACATTATTGTTATCGTTATTGGTGTTAGGTCAGTATTTCATATGGCTACTACTACTATTATTTTTATTATTATAATAATGATAATAATAATAATAATAATTATTATTATTATTATTATTGTTATTATTATTATTTTGATTATCATTATTACTATGTATAATATATCTGTGAAAGCTCGTACTTGTTAATCCATTCATTCTCATGTTGAAAATTCCATATTTGTATTTTATTTGCGGGTATAATGTTTCCTTATCAACGATGTATTGTTGCTTCAACCGTCTAATTCAATTCTCAATTGATGAAGGCTTGAAGGCCGAAACGTCTTGTAGTGAAGAAAATAAAAGATGCACCTCGTCATAGTCAATATCTGTATTTTATTAAGTCTTGCCGGAGGTGAGGGGAACAAAATACGCATCACGAAAACTTCTTTTCTCGCGCTGAACGACGTTTTCGGGCCGAAATGTGTTTTTCCCGTCGATTTGAGCGCTTTTGCGCATCGACATTATCATTTTTCCGATACGGGGAGAAGTTGACGAGAAAACATCTTTTCTCGCGCTGAACGACGTTTTCGGGCCGAAATGTGCTTTTCCCGTCGATTTGAGCGCTTTTGCGCATCGGCATTATAATTTTTCCGATACGGGGAGAAATTGACGAGAAAACGTCTTTTCTCGCGCTGAACGACGTTTTCGGACCGAAATGTGCTTTTCCCGTCGAGAAAACGTCTTTTCTCGCGCTGTACGACGTTTTCGGGCCGAAATGCGCTTTTCCTGACGATTTGAGCGCTTTTACGCATCGACATCGTCGTTTTTCCGATAGGGCGAATATTCGATACGAAAACGTCTTTTCTCGCGCTGAACGACGTTTTCGGGTCGAAATGTGCTTTTCCCGTCGATTTGAGCGCTTTTACGCATCGACATTATCATTTTTCCGATACGGGGAGAAGTTGACGAGAAAACGTCTTTTCTCGCGCTGAACGACGTTTTCGGGCCGAAATGTGCTTTTCCTGACGATTTGAGCGCTTTTACGCATCGACATCGTCGTTTTTCCGATAGGGCGAATATTCGATACGAAAACGTCTTTTCTCGCGCTGAACGACGTTTTCGGACCGAAATGTGTTTTTCCCGTCGATTTGAGCGCTTTTGCGCATCGACATTATCATTTTTCCGATACGGGGAGAAGTTGACGAGAAAACGTCTTTTCTCGCGCTGAACGACGTTTTCGGGCCGAAATGTGCTTTTCCCGTCGATTTGAGCGCTTTTGCGCATCGGCATTATCATTTTTCCGATACGGGGAGAAGTTGACGAGAAAACGTCTTTTCTCGCGCTGAACGACGTTTTCGGGCCGAAATGTGCTTTTCCTGACGATTTGAGCGCTTTTACGCATCGACATCGTCGTTTTTCCGATAGGGGGAATATTCGATACGAAAACGTCTTTTCTCGCGCTGAACGACGTTTTCGGGTCGAAATGTGCTTTTCCCGTCGATTTGAGCGCTTTTACGCATCGACATTATCATTTTTCCGATACGGGGAGAATGTGACGAGAAAACGTCTTTTCTCGCGCTGAACGACGTTTTCGGGCCGAAATGTGCTTTTCCCGTCGATTTGAGCGCATTTACGCATCGACATTATCATTTTTCCGATACGGGGAGAAGTTGACGAGAAAACGTCTTTTCTCGCGCTGAACGACGTTTTCGGACCGAAATGTGCTTTTCCCGTCGATTTGAGCGCTTTTGCGCTTCGACATTATCATTTTTGCGATACGGGGAGAAATTGACGAGAAAACGTCTTTTCTCGCGCTGAACGACGTTTTCGGACCGAAATGTGCTTTTCCCGTCGAGAAAACGTCTTTTCTCGTGCTGTACGACGTTTTCGGGCCGAAATGTGCTTTTCCTGACGATTTGAGCGCTTTTACGCATCGACATCGTCGTTTTTCCGATAGGGCGAATATTCGATACAAAAACGTCTTTTCTCGCGCTGAACGACGTTTTCGGGTCGAAAAGTGCTTTTCCTGACGATTTGAGCGCTTTTACGCATCGACATTATCATTTTTCCGATACGGGGAGAAGTTGACGAGAAAACGTCTTTTCTCGCGCTGAACGACGTTTTCGGGCCGAAATGTGCTTTTCCTGACGATTTGAGCGCTTTTACGCATCGACATCGTCGTTTTTCCGATAGGGGGAATATTCGATACGAAAACTTCTTTTCTCGCGCTGAACGACGTTTTCGGGCCGAAATGTGTTTTTCCCGTCGATTTGACCGCTTTTGCGCATCGACATTATCATTTTTCCGATACGGGGAGAAGTTGACGAGAAAACGTCTTTTCTCGCGCTGAACGACGTTTTCGGGCCGAAATGTGCTTTTCCCGTCGATTTAAGCGCTTTTGCGCATCGGCATTATCATTTTTCCGATACGGGGAGAAGTTGACGAGAAAACGTCTTTTCTCGCGCTGAACGACGTTTTCGGGCCGAAATGTGCTTTTCCCGTCGATTTGAGCGCTTTTGCGCATCGGCATTATCATTTTTCCGATACGGGGAGAAGTTGACGAGAAAACGTCTTTTCTCGCGCTGTACGACGTTTTCGGGCCGAAATGTGCTTTTCCCGTCGATTTGAGCGCATTTACGCATCGACATTATCATTTTTCCGATACGGGGAGAAGTTGACGAGAAAACGTCTTTTCTCGCGCTGAACGACGTTTTCGGACCGAAATGTGCTTTTCCCGTCGATTTGAGCGCTTTTGCGCTTCGACATTATCATTTTTGCGATACGGGGAGAAATTGACGAGAAAACGTCTTTTCTCGCACTGAACGACGTTTTCGGACCGAAATGTGCTTTTCCCGTCGAGAAAACGTCTTTTCTCGTGCTGTACGACGTTTTCGGGCCGAAATGTGCTTTTCCTGACGATTTGAGCGCTTTTACGCATCGACATCGTCGTTTTTCCGATAGGGCGAATATTCGATACAAAAACGTCTTTTCTCGCGCTGAACGACGTTTTCGGGTCGAAAAGTGCTTTTCCTGACGATTTGAGCGCTTTTACGCATCGACATTATCATTTTTCCGATACGGGGAGAAGTTGACGAGAAAACGTCTTTTCTCGCGCTGAACGACGTTTTCGGGCCGAAATGTGCTTTTCCTGACGATTTGAGCGCTTTTACGCATCGACATCGTCGTTTTTCCGATAGGGGGAATATTCGATACGAAAACTTCTTTCCTCGCGCTGAACGACGTTTTCGGGCCGAAATGTGTTTTTCCCGTCGATTTGACCGCTTTTGCGCATCGACATTATCATTTTTCCGATACGGGGAGAAGTTGACGAGAAAACGTCTTTTCTCGCGCTGAACGACGTTTTCGGGCCGAAATGTGCTTTTCCCGTCGATTTGAGCGCTTTTGCGCATCGGCATTATAATTTTTCCGATACGGGGAGAAATTGACGAGAAAACGTCTTTTCTCGCGCTGAACGACGTTTTCGGACCGAAATGTGCTTTTCCCGTCGAGAAAACGTCTTTTCTCGCGCTGTACGACGTTTTCGGGCCGAAATATGCTTTTCCCGTCGATTTGAGCGCTTTTGCGCATCGGCATTATAATTTTTCCGATACGGAGAGAAGTTGACGAGAAAACGTCTTTTCTCGCGCTGAACGACGTTTTCGGACCGAAATGTGCTTTTCCCGTCGAGAAAACGTCTTTTCTCGCGCTGTACGACGTTTTCGGGCCGAAATGTGCTTTTCCTTACGATTTGAGCGCTTTTACGCATCGACATCGTCGTTTTTCCGATAGGGCGAATATTCGATACGAAAACGTCTTTTCTCGCGCTGAATGACGTTTTCGAGTCGAAAAGTGGTTTTCCTGACGATTTGAGCGCTTTTACGCATCGACATTGTGGTTTTTCCCATAGGGGGAATATTTGATACGAAAACGTCTTTTCTCGCGCTGAACGACGTTTTCGAGTCGAAAAGTGCTTTTCCTGACGATTCGAGCGCTTTTGCGCATCGACATTATCATTTTTCCGATACGGGGAGAAGTTGACGAGAAAACGTCTTTTCTCGCGCTGAACGACGTTTTCGGACCGAAATGTGCTTTTCCCGTCGAGAAAACGTCTTTTCTCGCGCTGAACGACGTTTTCGGGTCGAAAAGTGCTTTTCCTGACGATTTGAGCGCTTTTACGCATCGACGTCGTCGTTTTTCCGATAGGGGCAATATTCGATACGAAAACGTCTTTTCTCGCGCTGAACGACGTTTTCGGACCGAAATGTGCTTTTCCCGTCGAGAAAACGTCTTTTCTCGCGCTGAACGACGTTTTCGGGTCGAAAAGTGCTTTTCCTGACGATTTGAGCGCTTTTACGCATCGACATTATCATTTTTCCGATACGGGGAGAAGTTGACGAGAAAACGTCTTTTCTCGCGCTGAACGACGTTTTCGGGCCGAAATGTGCTTTTCCTGACGATTTGAGCGCTTTTACGCATCGACATCGTCGTTTTTCCGATAGGGGGAATATTCGATACGAAAACTTCTTTTCTCGCGCTGAACGACGTTTTCGGGCCGAAATGTGTTTTTCCCGTCGATTTGAGCGCTTTTGCGCATCGACATTATCATTTTTCCGATACGGGGAGAAGTTGACGAGAAAACATCTTTTCTCGCGCTGAACGACGTTTTCGGGCCGAAATGTGCTTTTCCCGTCGATTTGAGCGCTTTTGCGCATCGGCATTATAATTTTTCCGATACGGGGAGAAATTGACGAGAAAACGTCTTTTCTCGCGCTGAACGACGTTTTCGGACCGAAATGTGCTTTTCCCGTCGAGAAAACGTCTTTTCTCGCGCTGTACGACGTTTTCGGGCCGAAATGTGCTTTTCCTGACGATTTGAGCGCTTTTACGCATCGACATCGTCGTTTTTCCGATAGGGGGAATATTCGATACGAAAACGTCTTTTCTCGCGCTGAACGACGTTTTCGGGTCGATATGTGCTTTTCCCGTCGATTTGAGCGCTTTTGCGCATCGGCATTATCATTTTTCCGATACGGGGAGAAGTTGACGAGAAAACGTCTTTTCTCGCGCTGTACGACGTTTTCGGACCGAAATGTGCTTTTCCCGTCGATTTGAGCGCTTTTGCGCATCGGCATTATCATTTTTCCGATACGGGGAGAAGTTGACGAGAAAACGTCTTTTCTCGCGCTGAACGACGTTTTCGGATCGAAATGTGCTTTTCCCGTCGAGAAAACGTCTTTTCTCGCGCTGAACGACGTTTTCGGGTCGGAATGTGCTTTTCCCGTCGATTTGAGCGCTTTTGCGCATCGGCATTATCATTTTTCCGATACGGGGAGAAGTTGACGAGAAAACGTCTTTTCTCGCGCTGTACGACGTTTTCGGACCGAAATGTGCTTTTCCTGACGATTTGAGCGCTTTTACGCATCGACATCGTCGTTTTTCCGATAGGGGGAATATTCGATACGAAAACGTCTTTTCTCGCGCTGAACGACGTTTTCGGGTCGATATGTGCTTTTCCCGTCGATTTGAGAGCTTTTACGCATCGACATTATCATTTTTCCGATACGGGGAGAAGTTGACGAGAAAACGTCTTTTCTCGCGCTGAACGACGTTTTCGGGCCGAAATGTGCTTTTCCCGTCGATTTGAGCGCTTTTGCGCATCGGCATTATCATTTTTCCGATACGGGGAGAAGTTGACGAGAAAACGTCTTTTCTCGCGCTGAACGACGTTTTCGGGCCGAAATGCGCTTTTCCTGACGATTTGAGCGCTTTTACGCATCGACATCGTCGTTTTTCCGATAGGGCGAATATTCGATACGAAAACGTCTTTTCTCGCGCTGAACGACGTTTTCGGGTCGAAATGTGCTTTTCCCGTCGATTTGAGCGCTTTTGCGCATCGGCATTATCATTTTTCCGATACGGGGAGAAGTTGACGAGAAAACGTCTTTTCTCGCGCTGAACGACGTTTTCGGGCCGAAATGCGCTTTTCCTGACGATTTGAGCGCTTTTACGCATCGACATCGTCGTTTTTCCGATAGGGCGAATATTCGATACGAAAACGTCTTTTCTCGCGCTGAACGACGTTTTCGGGTCGAAATGTGCTTTTCCCGTCGATTTGAGCGCTTTTACGCATCGACATTATCATTTTTCCGATACGGGGAGAAGTTGACGAGAAAACATCTTTTCTCACGCTGAACGACGTTTTCGGGCCGAAATGTGCTTTTCCCGTCGATTTGAGCGCTTTTGCGCATCGGCATTATAATTTTTCCGATACGGGGAGAAATTGACGAGAAAACGTCTTTTCTCGCGCTGAACGACGTTTTCGGACCGAAATGTGCTTTTCCCGTCGAGAAAACGTCTTTTCTCGCGCTGTACGACGTTTTCGGGCCGAAATGTGCTTTTCCTGACGATTTGAGCGCTTTTACGCATCGACATCGTCGTTTTTCCGATAGGGCGAATATTCGATACGAAAACGTCTTTTCTCCCGCTGAACGACGTTTTCGGGTCGATATGTGCTTTTCCCGTCGATTTGAGAGCTTTTACGCATCGACATTATCATTTTTCCGATACGGGGAGAAGTTGACGAGAAAACGTCTTTTCTCGCGCTGAACGACGTTTTCGGGCCGAAATGTGCTTTTCCCGTCGATTTGAGCGCTTTTGCGCATCGGCATTATCATTTTTCCGATACGGGGAGAAGTTGACGAGAAAACGTCTTTTCTCGCGCTGAACGACGTTTTCGGGCCGAAATGCGCTTTTCCTGACGATTTGAGCGCTTTTACGCATCGACATCGTCGTTTTTCCGATAGGGCGAATATTCGATACGAAAACGTCTTTTCTCGCGCTGAACGACGTTTTCGGGTCGAAATGTGCTTTTCCCGTCGATTTGAGCGCTTTTACGCATCGACATTATCATTTTTCCGATACGGGGAGAAGTTGACGAGAAAACGTCTTTTCTCGCGCTGAACGACGTTTTCGGGCCGAAATGTGCTTTTCCCGTCGATTTGAGCGCTTTTGCGCATCGACATCGTCGTTTTTCCGATAGGGGGAATATTCGATACGAAAACGTCTTTTCTCGCGCTGAACGACGTTTTCGGGCCGAAATGTGTTTTTCCCGTCGATTTGAGCGCTTTTGCGCATCGACATTATCATTTTTCCGATACGGGGAGAAGTTGACGAGAAAACGTCTTTTCTCGCGCTGAACGACGTTTTCGGGCCGAAATGTGCTTTTCCCGTCGATTTGAGCGCTTTTGCGCATCGGCATTATCATTTTTCCGATACGGGGAGAAGTTGACGAGAAAACGTCTTTTCTCGCGCTGAACGACGTTTTCGGGCCGAAATGTGCTTTTCCTGACGATTTGAGCGCTTTTACGCATCGACATCGTCGTTTTTCCGATAGGGGGAATATTCGATACGAAAACGTCTTTTCTCGCGCTGAACGACGTTTTCGGGTCGAAATGTGCTTTTCCCGTCGATTTGAGCGCTTTTACGCATCGACATTATCATTTTTCAGATACGGGGAGATGTGACGAGAAAACGTCTTTTCTCGCACTGAACGACGTTTTCGGGCCGAAATGCGCTTTTCCTGACGATTTGAGCGCTTTTACGCATCGACATCGTCGTTTTTCCGATAGGGGGAATATTCGATACGAAAACGTCTTTTCTCGCGCTGAACGACGTTTTCGGGTCGAAAAGTGCTTTTCCTGACGATTTGAGCGCTTTTACGCATCGACATTATCATTTTTCCGATACGGGGAGAAGTTGACGAGAAAACGTCTTTTCTCGCGCTGAACGACGTTTTCGGGCCGAAATGTGTTTTTCCCGTCGATTTGAGCGCTTTTGCGCATCGACATTATCATTTTTCCGATACGGGGAGAAGTTGACAAGAAAACGTCTTTTCTCGCGCTGAACGACGTTTTCGGGCCGAAATGTGTTTTTCCCGTCGATTTGAGCGCTTTTGCGCATCGACATTATCATTTTTCCGATACGGGGAGAAGTTGACGAGAAAACGTCTTTTCTCGCGCTGAACGACGTTTTCGGGCCGAAATATGCTTTTCCCGTCGATTTGAGCGCTTTTGCGCATCGGCATTATAATTTTTCCGATACGGAGAGAAGTTGACGAGAAAACGTCTTTTCTCGCGCTGTACGACGTTTTCGGACCGAAATGTGCTTTTCCCGTCGAGAAAACGTCTTTTCTCGCGCTGAACGACGTTTTCGGGTCGAAATGTGCTTTTCCCGTCGATTTGAGCGCTTTTACGCATCGACATTATCATTTTTCCGATACGGGGAGAAGTTGACGAGAAAACGTCTTTTCTCGCGCTGAACGACGTTTTCGGGCCGAAATGTGCTTTTCCCGTCGATTTGAGTGCTTTTGCGCATCGGCATTATCATTTTTCCGATACGGGGAGAAGTTGACGAGAAAACGTCTTTTCTCGCGCTGAACGACGTTTTTGGACCGAAATGTGCTTTTCCCGTCGAGAAAACGTCTTTTCTCGCGCTGAACGACGTTTTTGGGTCGAAAAGTGCTTTACCTGACGATTTGAGCGCTTTTACGCATCGACGTCGTCGTTTTTCCGATAGGGGCAATATTCGATACGAAAACGTCTTTTCTCGCGCTGAACGACGTTTTCGGGCCGAAATGTGCTTTTCCCGTCGATTTGAGCGCTTTTACGCATCGACATTATCATTTTTCCGATACGGGGAGAAGTTGACGAGAAAACGTCTTTTCTCGCGCTGAACGACGTTTTCGGACCGAAATGTGCTTTTCCCGTCGAGAAAACGTCTTTTCTCGCGCTGAACGACGTTTTCGGGTCGAAAAGTGCTTTTCCTGACGATTTGAGCGCTTTTACGCATCGACATTATCATTTTTCCGATACGGGGAGAAGTTGACGAGAAAACGTCTTTTCTCGCGCTGAACGACGTTTTCGGGCCGAAATGTGCTTTTCCTGACGATTTGAGCGCTTTTACGCATCGACATCGTCGTTTTTCCGATAGGGGGAATATTCGATACGAAAACTTCTTTTCTCGCGCTGAACGACGTTTTCGGGCCGAAATGTGTTTTTCCCGTCGATTTGAGCGCTTTTGCGCATCGACATTATCATTTTTCCGATACGGGGAGAAGTTGACGAGAAAACATCTTTTCTCGCGCTGAACGACGTTTTCGGGCCGAAATGTGCTTTTCCCGTCGATTTGAGCGCTTTTGCGCATCGGCATTATAATTTTTCCGATACGGGGAGAAATTGACGAGAAAACGTCTTTTCTCGCGCTGAACGACGTTTTCGGACCGAAATGTGCTTTTCCCGTCGAGAAAACGTCTTTTCTCGCGCTGTACGACGTTTTCGGGCCGAAATGTGCTTTTCCTGACGATTTGAGCGCTTTTACGCATCGACATCGTCGTTTTTCCGATAGGGCGAATATTCGATACGAAAACGTCTTTTCTCGCGCTGAACGACGTTTTCGGGTCGATATGTGCTTTTCCCGTCGATTTGAGAGCTTTTACGCATCGACATTATCATTTTTCCGATACGGGGAGAAGTTGACGAGAAAACGTCTTTTCTCGCGCTGAACGACGTTTTCGGGCCGAAATGTGCTTTTCCCGTCGATTTGAGCGCTTTTGCGCATCGGCATTATCATTTTTCCGATACGGGGAGAAGTTGACGAGAAAACGTCTTTTCTCGCGCTGAACGACGTTTTCGGGCCGAAATGCGCTTTTCCTGACGATTTGAGCGCTTTTACGCATCGACATCGTCGTTTTTCCGATAGGGCGAATATTCGATACGAAAACGTCTTTTCTCGCGCTGAACGACGTTTTCGGGTCGAAATGTGCTTTTCCCGTCGATTTGAGCGCTTTTGCGCATCGGCATTATCATTTTTCCGATACGGGGAGAAGTTGACGAGAAAACGTCTTTTCTCGCGCTGAACGACGTTTTCGGGCCGAAATGCGCTTTTCCTGACGATTTGAGCGCTTTTACGCATCGACATCGTCGTTTTTCCGATAGGGCGAATATTCGATACGAAAACGTCTTTTCTCGCGCTGAACGACGTTTTCGGGTCGAAATGTGCTTTTCCCGTCGATTTGAGCGCTTTTACGCATCGACATTATCATTTTTCCGATACGGGGAGAAGTTGACGAGAAAACGTCTTTTCTCGCGCTGAACGACGTTTTCGGGCCGAAATGTGCTTTTCCTGACGATTTGAGCGCTTTTACGCATCGACATCGTCGTTTTTCCGATAGGGGGAATATTCGATACGAAAACGTCTTTTCTCGCGCTGAACGACGTTTTCGGGCCGAAATGTGTTTTTCCCGTCGATTTGAGCGCTTTTGCGCATCGACATTATCATTTTTCCGATACGGGGAGAAGTTGACGAGAAAACGTCTTTTCTCGCGCTGAACGACGTTTTCGGGCCGAAATGTGCTTTTCCCGTCGATTTGAGCGCTTTTGCGCATCGGCATTATCATTTTTCCGATACGGGGAGAAGTTGACGAGAAAACGTCTTTTCTCGCGCTGAACGACGTTTTCGGGCCGAAATGTGCTTTTCCTGACGATTTGAGCGCTTTTACGCATCGACATCGTCGTTTTTCCGATAGGGGGAATATTCGATACGAAAACGTCTTTTCTCGCGCTGAACGACGTTTTCGGGTCGAAATGTGCTTTTCCCGTCGATTTGAGCGCTTTTACGCATCGACATTATCATTTTTCCGATACGGGGAGAATGTGACGAGAAAACGTCTTTTCTCGCGCTGAACGACGTTTTCGGACCGAAATGTGCTTTTCCCGTCGTTTTGAGCGATTTTTGAGTTTCGACATTATCATTTTTGCGATACGGGGAGAAATTGACGAGAAAACGTCTTTTCTCGCGCTGAACGACGTTTTCGGACCGAAATGTGCTTTTCCCGTCGAGAAAACGTCTTTTCTCGTGCTGTACGACGTTTTCGGGCCGAAATGTGCTTTTCCTGACGATTTGAGCGCTTTTACGCATCGACATCGTCGTTTTTCCGATAGGGCGAATATTCGATACAAAAACGTCTTTTCTCGCGCTGAACGACGTTTTCGGGTCGAAAAGTGCTTTTCCTGACGATTTGAGCGCTTTTACGCATCGACATTATCATTTTTCCGATACGGGGAGAAGTTGACGAGAAAACGTCTTTTCTCGCACTGAACGACGTTTTCGGGCCGAAATGCGCTTTTCCTGACGATTTGAGCGCTTTTACGCATCGACATCGTCGTTTTTCCGATAGGGGGAATATTCGATACGAAAACGTCTTTTCTCGCGCTGAACGACGTTTTCGGGTCGAAAAGTGCTTTTCCTGACGATTTGAGCGCTTTTACGCATCGACATTATCATTTTTCCGATACGGGGAGAAGTTGACGAGAAAACGTCTTTTCTCGCGCTGAACGACGTTTTCGGGCCGAAATGTGTTTTTCCCGTCGATTTGAGCGCTTTTGCGCATCGACATTATCATTTTTCCGATACGGGGAGAAGTTGACGAGAAAACGTCTTTACTCGCGCTGAACGACGTTTTCGGGCCGAAATATGCTTTTCCCGTCGATTTGAGCGCTTTTGCGCATCGGCATTATAATTTTTCCGATACGGAGAGAAGTTGACGAGAAAACGTCTTTTCTCGCGCTGAACGACGTTTTCGGGCCGAAATGTGCTTTTCCCGTCGAGTTGAGCGCTTTTGCGCATCGGCATTATCATTTTTCCGACACGGGGAGAAGTTGACGAGAAAACGTCTTTTCTCGCGCTGAACGACGTTTTCGGGCCGAAATGTGCTTTTCCCGTCGATTTGAGCGCTTTTGCGCATCGGCATTATCATTTTTCCGATACGGGGAGAAGTTGACGAGAAAACGTCTTTTCTCGCGCTGTACGACGTTTTCGGGCCGAAATGTGCTTTTCCCGTCGATTTGAGCGCATTTACGCATCGACATTATCATTTTTCCGATACGGGGAGAAGTTGACGAGAAAACGTCTTTTCTCGCGCTGTACGACGTTTTCGGACCGAAATGTGCTTTTCCCGTCGATTTGAGCGCTTTTGCGCATCGGCATTATCATTTTTCCGATACGGGGAGAAGTTGACGAGAAAACGTCTTTTCTCGCGCTGTACGACGTTTTCGGACCGAAATGTGCTTTTCCCGTCGAGAAAACGTCTTTTCTCGCGCTGAACGACGTTTTCGGGTCGAAATGTGCTTTTCCCGTCGATTTGAGCGCTTTTACGCATCGACATTATCATTTTTCCGATACGGGGAGAAGTTGACGAGAAAACGTCTTTTCTCGCGCTGAACGACGTTTTCGGGCCGAAATGTGCTTTTCCCGTCGATTTGAGTGCTTTTGCGCATCGGCATTATCATTTTTCCGATACGGGGAGAAGTTGACGAGAAAACGTCTTTTCTCGCGCTGAACGACGTTTTTGGACCGAAATGTGCTTTTCCCGTCGAGAAAACGTCTTTTCTCGCGCTGAACGACGTTTTCGGGTCGAAAAGTGCTTTTCCTGACGATTTGAGCGCTTTTACGCATCGACGTCGTCGTTTTTCCGATAGGGGCAATATTCGATACGAAAACGTCTTTTCTCGCGCTGAACGACGTTTTCGGGCCGAAATGTGCTTTTCCCGTCGATTTGAGCGCTTTTACGCATCGACATTATCATTTTTCCGATACGGGGAGAAGTTGACGAGAAAACGTCTTTTCTCGCGCTGAACGACGTTTTTGGACCGAAATGTGCTTTTCCCGTCGAGAAAACGTCTTTTCTCGCGCTGAACGACGTTTTCGGGTCGAAAAGTGCTTTTCCTGACGATTTGAGCGCTTTTACGCATCGACGTCGTCGTTTTTCCGATAGGGGCAATATTCGATACGCATCGACATCGTCGTTTTTCCGATAGGGGGAATATTCGATACGAAAACTTCTTTTCTCGCGCTGAACGACGTTTTCGGGCCGAAATGTGTTTTTCCCGTCGATTTGAGCGCTTTTGCGCATCGACATTATCATTTTTCCGACAGGGGGAATATTCGATACGAAAACGTATTTTCTCGCGCTGAACGACGTTTTCGGGCCGAAATGTGCTTTTCCTGACGATTTGAGCGCTTTTACGCATCGACATTATCATTTTTCCGATACGGGGAGAAGTTGACGAGAAAACGTCTTTTCTCGCGCTGAACGACGTTTTCGGACCGAAATGTGCTTTTCCCGTCGATTTGAGCGCTTTTGCGCTTCGACATTATCATTTTTGCGATACGGGGAGAAATTGACGAGAAAACGTCTTTTCTCGCGCTGAACGACGTTTTCGGACCGAAATGTGCTTTTCCTGACGATTTGAGCGCTTTTACGCATCGACATCGTCGTTTTTCCGATAGGGGGAATATTCGATACGAAAACGTCTTTTCTCGCGCTGAACGACGTTTTCGGGTCGAAATGTGCTTTTCCCGTCGATTTGAGAGCTTTTACGCATCGACATTATCATTTTTCCGATACGGGGAGAAGTTGACGAGAAAACGTCTTTTCTCGCGCTGAACGACGTTTTCGGGCCGAAATGTGCTTTTCCCGTCGATTTGAGCGCTTTTGCGCATCGGCATTATCATTTTTCCGATACGGGGAGAAGTTGACGAGAAAACGTCTTTTCTCGCGCTGAACGACGTTTTCGGGCCGAAATGCACTTTTCCTGACGATTTGAGCGCTTTTACGCATCGACATCGTCGTTTTTCCGATAGGGCGAATATTCGATACGAAAACTTCTTTTCTCGCGCTGAACGACGTTTTCGGGTCGAAATGTGCTTTTCCCGTCGATTTGAGCGCTTTTACGCATCGACATTATCATTTTTCCGATACGGGGAGAAGTTGACGAGAAAACGTCTTTTCTCGCGCTGAACGACGTTTTCGGGCCGAAATGTGCTTTTCCCGTCGATTTGAGCGCTTTTGCGCATCGGCATTATAATTTTTCCGATACGGGGAGAAATTGACGAGAAAACGTCTTTTCTCGCGCTGAACGACGTTTTCGGACCGAAATGTGCTTTTCCCGTCGAGAAAACGTCTTTTCTCGCGCTGAACGACGTTTTCGGGTCGAAATGTGCTTTTCCCGTCGATTTGAGCGCTTTTACGCATCGACATTATCATTTTTCCGATACGGGGAGAAGTTGACGAGAAAACGTCTTTTCTCGCGCTGAACGACGTTTTCGGGCCGAAATGTGCTTTTCCCGTCGATTTGAGCGCTTTTGCGCATCGGCATTATCATTTTTCCGATACGGGGAGAAGTTGACGAGAAAACGTCTTTTCTCGCGCTGTACGACGTTTTCGGACCGAAATGTGCTTTTCCCGTCGATTTGAGCGCTTTTGCGCATCGGCATTATCATTTTTCCGATACGGGGAGAAGTTGACGAGAAAACGTCTTTTCTCGCGCTGAACGACGTTTTCGGACCGAAATGTGCTTTTCCCGTCGAGAAAACGTCTTTTCTCGCGCTGAACGACGTTTTCGGATCGAAATGTGCTTTTCCCGTCGATTTGAGCGCTTTTACGCATCGACATTATCATTTTTCCGATACGGGGAGAAGTTGACGAGAAAACGTCTTTTCTCGCGCTGAACGACGTTTTCGGACCGAAATGTGCTTTTCCCGTCGAGAAAACGTCTTTTCTCGCGCTGAACGACGTTTTCGGGTCGAAAAGTGCTTTTCCTGACGATTTGAGCGCTTTTACGCATCGACATTATCATTTTTCCGATACGGGGAGAAGTTGACGAGAAAACGTCTTTTCTCGCGCTGAACGACGTTTTCGGGCCGAAATGTGCTTTTCCTGACGATTTGAGCGCTTTTACGCATCGACATCGTCGTTTTTCCGATAGGGGGAATATTCGATACGAAAACTTCTTTTCTCGCGCTGAACGACGTTTTCGGGCCGAAATGTGTTTTCCCGTCGATTTGAGCGCTTTTGCGCATCGACATTATCATTTTTCCGATACGGGGAGAAGTTGACGAGAAAACGTCTTTTCTCGCGCTGAACGACGTTTTCGGGCCGAAATGTGCTTTTACCGTCGATTTGAGCGCTTTTGCGCATCGGCATTATAATTTTTCCGATACGGGGAGAAATTGACGAGAAAACGTCTTTTCTCGCGCTGAACGACGTTTTCGGACCGAAATGTGCTTTTCCCGTCGAGAAAACGTCTTTTCTCGCGCTGTACGACGTTTTCGGGCCGAAATGTGCTTTTCCTGACGATTTGAGCGCTTTTACGCATCGACATCGTCGTTTTTCCGATAGGGGGAATATTCGATACGAAAACGTCTTTTCTCGCGCTGAACGACGTTTTCGGGTCGATATGTGCTTTTCCCGTCGATTTGAGCGCTTTTACGCATCGACATTATCATTTTTCCGATACGGGGAGAAGTTGACGAGAAAACGTCTTTTCTCGCGCTGAACGACGTTTTCGGACCGAAATGTGCTTTTCCCGTCGAGAAAACGTCTTTTCTCGCGCTGAACGACGTTTTCGGGCCGAAATGTGTTTTTCCCGTCGATTTGAGCGCTTTTACGCATCGACGTCGTCGTTTTTCCGATAGGGGCAATATTCGATACGCATCGACATCGTCGTTTTTCCGTTAGGGGGAATATTCGATACGAAAACGTATTTTCTCGCGCTGAACGACGTTTTCGGGCCGAAATGTGCTTTTCCTGACGATTTGAGCGCTTTTACGCATCGACATTATCATTTTTCCGATACGGGGAGAAGTTGACGAGAAAACGTCTTTTCTCGCGCTGAACGACGTTTTCGGACCGAAATGTGCTTTTCCCGTCGATTTGAGAGCTTTTACGCATCGACATTATCATTTTTCCGATACGGGGAGAAGTTGACGAGAAAACGTCTTTTCTCGCGCTGAACGACGTTTTCGGACCGAAATGTGCTTTTCCCGTCGAGAAAACGTCTTTTCTCGCGCTGAACGACGTTTTCGGGTCGAAAAGTGCTTTTCCTGACGATTTGAGCGCTTTTACGCATCGACATCGTCGTTTTTCCGATAGGGGGAATATTTGATACGAAAACGTCTTTTCTCGCGCTGAACGACGTTTTCGGGTCGAAAAGTGCTTTTCCTGACGATTTGAGCGCTTTTACGCATCGACATTGTCGTTTTTCCGATAGGGGGAATATTTGATACGAAAACGTCTTTTCTCGCGCTGAACGACGTTTTCGGAGCGAAAAGTGCTTTTCCTGACGATTTGAGCGCTTTTACGCATCGACATTGTCGTTTATCCGATACGGGGAGAATGTGATGAGAAAACGTCTTTTCTCGCGCTGAACGACGTTTTCGCGACGAAAAGTGCTTTTCCTGACGATTTGAGCGCTTTTACGCATCGACATTGTCGTTTTTCCGATAGGGGGAATATTTGATACGAAAACGTCTTTTCTCGCGCTGAACGACGTTTTCGGAGCGAAAAGTGCTTTTCCTGACGATTTGAGCGCTTTTACGCATCGACATTGTCGTTTTTCCGATACGGGGAAAATGTGATGAGAAAACGTCTTTTCTCGCGCTGAACGACGTTTTCGGGTCGAAATGTGCTTTTCCTGACGATTTGAGCGCTTTTACGCATCGACATTGTCGTTTTTCCGATAGGGGGAAAATGTGATGAGAAAACGTCTTTTCTCGCGCTGAACGACGTTTTAGGGTCGAAATGTGCTTTTCCTGACGATTTGAGCGCTTTTACGCATCGACATTGTCGTTTTTCTGATACGGGGAAAATGTGATGAGAAAACGTCTTTTCTCGCGCTGAACGACGTTTTCGGGTCGAAATGTGCTTTTCCTGACGATTTGAGCGCTTTTACGCATCGACATTGTCGTTTTTCCGATAGGGGGAAAATGTGGTGAGAAAACGTCTTTTCTCGCGCTGAACGACGTTTTAGGGTCGAAATGTGCTTTTCCTGACGATTTGAGCGCTTTTACGCATCGACATTGTCGTTTTTCCGATAGGGGGAATATTTGATACGAAAACGTCTTTTCTCGCGCTGAACGACGTTTTCGGAGCGAAAAGTGCTTTTCCTGACGATTTGAGCGCTTTTACGCATCGACATTGTCGTTTTTCCGATAGGGGGAATATTTGATACGAAAACGTCTTTTCTCGCGCTGAACGACGTTTTCGGGTCGAAATGTGCTTTTCCTGACGATTTGAGAGCTTTTACGCATCGACATTGTCGTTTTTCCGATAGGGGGAATATTTGATACGAAAACGTCTTTTCTCGCGCTGAACGACGTTTTCGGGTCGAAAAGTGCTTTTCCTGACGATTTGAGCGCTTTTACGCATCGACATTGTCGTTTTTCCGATACGGGGAATATTTGATACGAAAACGTCTTTTCTCGCGCTGAACGACGTTTTCGCGACGAAAAGTGCTTTTCCTGACGATTTGAGCGCTTTTACGCATCGACATTGTCGTTTTTCCGATAGGGGGAAAATGTGATGAGAAAACGTCTTTTCTCGCGCTGAACGACGTTTTCGGGTCGAAATGTGCTTTTCCTGACGATTTGAGCGCTTTTACGCATCGACATTGTCGTTTTTCCGATACAGGGAATATTTGATACAAAAACGTCTTTTCTCGCGCTGAACGACGTTTTCGGGTCGAAAAGTGCTTTTCCTGACGATTTGAGCGCTTTTACGCATCTACATTGTCGTTTATCCGATACGGGGAGAATGTGATGAGAAAACGTCTTTTCTCGCGCTGAACGACGTTTTCGAGACGAAAAGTGCTTTTCCTGACGATTTGAGCGCTTTTACGCATCGACATTGTCGTTTTTCCGATAGGGGGAATATTTGATACGAAAACGTCTTTTCTCGCGCTGAACGACGTTTTCGGGTCGAAATGTGCTTTTCCTGACGATTTGAGCGCTTTTACGCATCGACATTGTCGTTTTTCCGATACGGGGAAAATGTGATGAGAAAACGTCTTTTCTCGCGCTGAACGACGTTTTCGGGTCGAAAAGTGCTTTTCCTGACGATTTGAGCGCTTTTACGCATCGACATCGTCGTTTTTCCGATACGGGGAATATTTGATGAGAAAACGTCTTTTCTCGCGCTGAACGACGTTTTCGGGTCGAAAAGTGCTTTTCCTGACGATTTGAGCGCTTTTACGCATCGACATTGTCGTTTTTCCGATAGGGGGAATATTTGATACGAAAACGTCTTTTCTCGCGCTGAACGACGTTTTCGGAGCGAAAAGTGCTTTTCCTGACGATTTGAGCGCTTTTACGCATCGACATTGTCGTTTTTCCGATAGGGGGAAAATGTGATGAGAAAACGTCTTTTCTCGCGCTGAACGACGTTTTAGGGTCGAAATGTGCTTTTCCTGACGATTTGAGCGCTTTTACGCATCGACATTGTCGTTTTTCCGATAGGGGGAATATTTGATACGAAAACGTCTTTTCTCGCGCTGAACGACGTTTTCGGGTCGAAATGTGCTTTTCCTGACGATTTGAGAGCTTTTACGCATCGACATTGTCGTTTTTCCGATAGGGGGAATATTTGATACGAAAACGTCTTTTCTCGCGCTGAACGACGTTTTCGGGTCGAAAAGTGCTTTTCCTGACGATTTGAGCGCTTTTACGCATCGACATTGTCGTTTTTCCGATACGGGGAATATTTGATACGAAAACGTCTTTTCTCGCGCTGAACGACGTTTTCGCGACGAAAAGTGCTTTTCCTGACGATTTGAGCGCTTTTACGCATCGACATTGTCGTTTTTCCGATAGGGGGAAAATGTGATGAGAAAACGTCTTTTCTCGCGCTGAACGACGTTTTCGGGTCGAAATGTGCTTTTCCTGACGATTTGAGCGCTTTTACGCATCGACATTGTCGTTTTTTCCGATACAGGGAATATTTGATACAAAAACGTCTTTTCTCGCGCTGAACGACGTTTTAGGGTCGAAAAGTGCTTTTCCTGACGATTTGAGCGCTTTTACGCATCTACATTGTCGTTTATCCGATACGGGGAGAATGTGATGAGAAAACGTCTTTTCTCGCGCTGAACGACGTTTTCGCGACGAAAAGTGCTTTTCCTGACGATTTGAGCGCTTTTACGCATCGACATTGTCGTTTTTCCGATAGGGGGAATATTTGATACGAAAACGTCTTTTCTCGCGCTGAACGACGTTTTCGGGTCGAAATGTGCTTTTCCTGACGATTTGAGCGCTTTTACGCATCGACATTGTCGTTTTTTCCGATACGGGGAAAATGTGATGAGAAAACGTCTTTTCTCGCGCTGAACGACGTTTTCGGGTCGAAAAGTGCTTTTCCTGACGATTTGAGCGCTTTTACGCATCGACATCGTCGTTTTTCCGATACGGGGAATATTTGATGAGAAAACGTCTTTTCTCGCGCTGAACGACGTTTTCGGGTCGAAAAGTGCTTTTCCTGACGATTTGAGCGCTTTTACGCATCGACATTGTCGTTTTTCCGATAGGGGGAATATTTGATACGAAAACGTCTTTTCTCGCGCTGAACGACGTTTTCGGAGCGAAAAGTGCTTTTCCTGACGATTTGAGCGCTTTTACGCATCGACATTGTCGTTTTTCCGATAGGGGGAAAATGTGATGAGAAAACGTCTTTTCTCGCGCTGAACGACGTTTTAGGGTCGAAATGTGCTTTTCCTGACGATTTGAGCGCTTTTACGCATCGACATTGTCGTTTTTCCGATAGGGGGAATATTTGATACGAAAACGTCTTTTCTCGCGCTGAACGACGTTTTCGGAGCGAAAAGTGCTTTTCCTGACGATTTGAGCGCTTTTACGCATCGACATTGTCGTTTTTCCGATAGGGGGAATATTTGATACGAAAACGTCTTTTCTCGCGCTGAACGACGTTTTCGGGTCGAAATGTGCTTTTCCTGACGATTTGAGCGCTTTTACGCATCGACATTGTTGTTTTTCCGATACGGGGAGAATGTGATGAGAAAACGTCTTTTCTCGCGCAGAACGACGTTTTCGCGACGAAAAGTGCTTTTCCTGACGATTTGAGCGCTTTTACGCATCGACATCGTCGTTTTTCCGATAGGGGGAATATTTGATACGAAAACGTCTTTTCTCGCGCTGAACGACGTTTTCGGGTCGAAATGTGCTTTTCCTGACGATTTGAGCGCTTTTACGCATCGACATTGTCGTTTTTCCGATACGGGGAAAATGTGATGAGAAAACGTCTTTTCTCGCGCTGAACGACGTTTTCGGGTCGAAAAGTGCTTTTCCTGACGATTTGAGCGCTTTTACGCATCGACATTGTCGTTTTTCCGATACGGGGAAAATGTGATGAGAAAACGTCTTTTCTCGCGCTGAACGACGTTTTCGGGTCGAAATGTGCTTTTCCTGACGATTTGAGCGCTTTTACGCATCGACATTGTCGTTTTTCCGATAGGGGGAAAATGTGATGAGAAAACGTCTTTTCTCGCGCTGAACGACGTTTTAGGGTCGAAATGTGCTTTTCCTGACGATTTGAGCGCTTTTACGCATCGACATTGTCGTTTTTCCGATAGGGGGAATATTTGATGAGAAAACGTCTTTTCTCGCGCTGAACGACGTTTTCGGGTCGAAAAGTGCTTTTCCTGACGATTTGAGCGCTTTTACGCATCGACATTGTCGTTTTTCCGATAGGGGAATATTTGATACGAAAACGTCTTTTCTCGCGCTGAACGACGTTTTCGGAGCGAAAAGTGCTTTTCCTGACGATTTGAGCGCTTTTACGCATCGACATTGTCGTTTTTCCGATAGGGGGAATATTTGATACGAAAACGTCTTTTCTCGCGCTGAACGACGTTTTCGGGTCGAAAAGTGCTTTTCCTGACGATTTGAGCGCTTTTACGCATCGACATTGTCGTTTTTCCGATAGGGGGAATATTTGATACGAAAACGTCTTTTCTCGCGCTGAACGACGTTTTCGGGTCGAAATGTGCTTTTCCTGACGATTTGAGCGCTTTTACGCATCGACATTGTCGTTTTTCCGATAGGGGGAATATTTGATACGAAAACGTCTTTTCTCGCGCTGAACGACGTTTTCGGGTCGAAAAGTGCTTTTCCTGACGATTTGAGCGCTTTTACGCATCGACATTGTCGTTTTTCCGATAGGGGGAATATTTGATACGAAAACGTCTTTTCTCGCGCTGAACGACGTTTTCGGAGCGAAAAGTGCTTTTCCTGACGATTTGAGCGCTTTTACGCATCGACATCGTCGTTTTTTCCGATACGGGGAAAATGTGATGAGAAAACGTCTTTTCTCGCGCTGAACGACGTTTTCGGGTCGAAATGTGCTTTTCCTGACGATTTGAGCGCTTTTACGCATCGACATCGTCGTTTTTCCGATACGGGGAATATTTGATGAGAAAACGTCTTTTCTCGCGCTGAACGACGTTTTCGGGTCGAAAAGTGCTTTTCCTGACGATTTGAGCGCTTTTACGCATCGACATTGTCGTTTTTCCGATACGGGGAAAATGTGATGAGAAAACGTCTTTTCTCGCGCTGAACGACGTTTTCGGGTCGAAATGTGCTTTTCCTGACGATTTGAGCGCTTTTACGCATCGACATTGTCGTTTTTTCCGATACGGGGAAAATGTGATGAGAAAAACGTCTTTTCTCGCGCTGAACGACGTTTTCGGGTCGAAATGTGCTTTTCCTGACGATTTGAGCGCTTTTACGCATCGACATTGTCGTTTTTCCGATAGGGGGAAAATGTGGTGAGAAAACGTCTTTTCTCGCGCTGAACGACGTTTTAGGGTCGAAATGTGCTTTTCCTGACGATTTGAGCGCTTTTACGCATCGACATTGTCGTTTTTCCGATAGGGGGAATATTTGATACGAAAACGTCTTTTCTCGCGCTGAACGACGTTTTCGGAGCGAAAAGTGCTTTTCCTGACGATTTGAGCGCTTTTACGCATCGACATTGTCGTTTTTCGATAGGGGGAATATTTGATACGAAAACGTCTTTTCTCGCGCTGAACGACGTTTTCGGGTCGAAAAGTGCTTTTCCTGACGATTTGAGCGCTTTTACGCATCGACATTGTCGTTTTTCCGATAGGGGGAATATTTGATACGAAAACGTCTTTTCTCGCGCTGAACGACGTTTTCGGGTCGAAATGTGCTTTTCCTGACGATTTGAGCGCTTTTACGCATCGACATTGTCGTTTTTCCGATAGGGGGAATATTTGATACGAAAACGTCTTTTCTCGCGCTGAACGACGTTTTCGGGTCGAAAAGTGCTTTTCCTGACGATTTGAGCGCTTTTACGCATCGACATTGTCGTTTTTCCGATAGGGGGAATATTTGATACGAAAACGTCTTTTCTCGCGCTGAACGACGTTTTCGGAGCGAAAAGTGCTTTTCCTGACGATTTGAGCGCTTTTACGCATCGACATTGTCGTTTATCCGATACGGGGAGAATGTGATGAGAAAACGTCTTTTCTCGCGCTGAACGACGTTTTCGCGACGAAAAGTGCTTTTCCTGACGATTTGAGCGCTTTTACGCATCGACATTGTCGTTTTTCCGATAGGGGGAATATTTGATACGAAAACGTCTTTTCTCGCGCTGAACGACGTTTTCGGAGCGAAAAGTGCTTTTCCTGGCGATTTGAGCGCTTTTACGCATCGACATTGTCGTTTTTCCGATAGGGGGAATATTTGATACGAAAACGTCTTTTCTCGCGCTGAACGACGTTTTCGGAGCGAAAAGTGCTTTTCCTGACGATTTGAGCGCTTTTACGCATCGACATTGTCGTTTTTCCGATAGGGGGAATATTTGATACGAAAACGTCTTTTCTCGCGCTGAACGACGTTTTCGGAGCGAAAAGTGCTTTTCCTGACGATTTGAGCGCTTTTACGCATCGACATTGTCGTTTATCCGATACGGGGAGAATGTGGTGAGAAAACGTCTTTTCTCGCGCTGAACGACGTTTTCGCGACGAAAAGTGCTTTTCCTGACGATTTGAGCGCTTTTTACGCATCGACATTGTCGTTTTTTCCGATAGGGGGAATATTTGATACGAAAACGTCTTTTCTCGCGCTGAACGACGTTTTCGGAGCGAAAAGTGCTTTTCCTGGCGATTTGAGCGCTTTTACGCATCGACATTGTCGTTTTTCCGATAGGGGGAATATTTGATACGAAAACGTCTTTTCTCGCGCTGAACGACGTTTTCGGAGCGAAAAGTGCTTTTCCTGACGATTTGAGCGCTTTTACGCATCGACATTGTCGTTTTTCCGATAGGGGGAATATTTGATACGAAAACGTCTTTTCTCGCGCTGAACGACGTTTTCGGGTCGAAAAGTGCTTTTCCTGACGATTTGAGCGCTTTTACGCATCGACATTGTCGTTTTTCCGATAGGGGGAATATTTGATACGAAAACGTCTTTTCTCGCGCTGAACGACGTTTTAGGGTCGAAAAGTGCTTTTCCTGACGATTTGAGCGCTTTTACGCATCGACATTGTCGTTTTTCCGATAGGGGGAATATTTGATACGAAAACGTCTTTTCTCGCGCTGAACGACGTTTTAGGGTCGAAAAGTGCTTTTCCTGACGATTTGAGCGCTTTTACGCATCGACATTGTCGTTTTTCCGATAGGGGGAATATTTGATACGAAAACGTCTTTTCTCGCGCTGAACGACGTTTTCGGAGCGAAAAGTGCTTTTCCTGACGATTTGAGCGCTTTTACGCATCGACATTGTCGTTTTTCCGATAGGGGGAATATTTGATACGAAAACGTCTTTTCTCGCGCTGAACGACGTTTTCGGGTCGAAAAGTGCTTTTCCTGACGATTTGAGCGCTTTTACGCATCGACATTGTCGTTTTTCCGATAGGGGGAATATTTGATACGAAAACGTCTTTTCTCGCGCTGAACGACGTTTTAGGGTCGAAAAGTGCTTTTCCTGACGATTTGAGCGCTTTTACGCATCGACATTGTCGTTTTTCCGATAGGGGGAATATTTGATACGAAAACGTCTTTTCTCGCGCTGAACGACGTTTTAGGGTCGAAAAGTGCTTTTCCTGACGATTTGAGCGCTTTTACGCATCGACATTGTCGTTTTTCCGATAGGGGGAATATTTGATACGAAAACGTCTTTTCTCGCGCTGAACGACGTTTTCGGGTCGAAAAGTGCTTTTCCTGACGATTTGAGCGCTTTTACGCATCGACTTTGTCGTTTTTCCGATAGGGGGAATATTTGATACGAAAACGTCTTTTCTCGCGCTGAACGACGTTTTCGGAGCGAAAAGTGCTTTTCCTGACGATTTGAGCGCTTTTACGCATCGACATTGTCGTTTATCCGATACGGGGAGAATGTGATGAGAAAACGTCTTTTCTCGCGCTGAACGACGTTTTCGCGACGAAAAGTGCTTTTCCTGACGATTTGAGCGCTTTTACGCATCGACATTGTCGTTTTTCCGATAGGGGGAATATTTGATACGAAAACGTCTTTTCTCGCGCTGAACGACGTTTTCGGAGCGAAAAGTGCTTTTCCTGACGATTTGAGCGCTTTTACGCATCGACATTGTCGTTTATCCGATACGGGGAGAATGTGATGAGAAAACGTCTTTTCTCGCGCTGAACGACGTTTTCGCGACGAAAAGTGCTTTTCCTGACGATTTGAGCGCTTTTACGCATCGACATTGTCGTTTTTCCGATAGGGGGAATATTTGATACGAAAACGTCTTTTCTCGCGCTGAACGACGTTTTCGGGTCGAAAAGTGCTTTTCCTGACGATTTGAGCGCTTTTACGCATCGACATTGTCGTTTTTCCGATAGGGGGAATATTTGATACGAAAACGTCTTTTCTCGCGCTGAACGACGTTTTCGGGTCGAAATGTGCTTTTCCTGACGATTTGAGCGCTTTTACGCATCGACATTGTCGTTTTTCCGATAGGGGGAATATTTGATACGAAAACGTCTTTTCTCGCGCTGAACGACGTTTTCGGGTCGAAAAGTGCTTTTCCTGACGATTTGAGCGCTTTTACGCATCGACATTGTCGTTTTTCCGATAGGGGGAATATTTGATACGAAAACGTCTTTTCTCGCGCTGAACGACGTTTTCGGAGCGAAAAGTGCTTTTCCTGACGATTTGAGCGCTTTTACGCATCGACATTGTCGTTTATCCGATACGGGGAGAATGTGATGAGAAAACGTCTTTTCTCGCGCTGAACGACGTTTTCGCGACGAAAAGTGCTTTTCCTGACGATTTGAGCGCTTTTACGCATCGACATTGTCGTTTTTCCGATAGGGGGAATATTTGATACGAAAACGTCTTTTCTCGCGCTGAACGACGTTTTCGGAGCGAAAAGTGCTTTTCCTGGCGATTTGAGCGCTTTTACGCATCGACATTGTCGTTTTTCCGATAGGGGGAATATTTGATACGAAAACGTCTTTTCTCGCGCTGAACGACGTTTTCGGAGCGAAAAGTGCTTTTCCTGACGATTTGAGCGCTTTTACGCATCGACATTGTCGTTTTTCCGATAGGGGGAATATTTGATACGAAAACGTCTTTTCTCGCGCTGAACGACGTTTTCGGGTCGAAAAGTGCTTTTCCTGACGATTTGAGCGCTTTTACGCATCGACATTGTCGGTTTTTCCGATAGGGGGAATATTTCATACGAAAACGTCTTTGCTCGCGCTGACCTACGTTTTCGCGTCGAAAAGTGCTTTTCCTGACGATTTGAGCGCTTTTACGCATCGACATTGTCGTTTTTCCGATAGGGGGAATATTTGATACGAAAACGTCTTTTCTCGCGCTGAACGACGTTTTCGGAGCGAAAAGTGCTTTTCCTGACGATTTGAGCGCTTTTACGCATCGACATTGTCGTTTTTCCGATAGGGTGAAAATGTGATGAGAAAACGTCTTTTCTCGCGCTGAACGACGTTTTAGGGTCGAAATGTGCTTTTCCTGACGATTTGAGCGCTTTTACGCATCGACATTGTCGTTTTTCCGATACGGGGAAAATGTGATGAGAAAACGTCTTTTCTCGCGCTGAACGACGTTTTCGGGTCGAAATGTGCTTTTCCTGACGATTTGAGCGCTTTTACGCATCGACATTGTCGTTTTTCCGATAGGGGGAAAATGTGGTGAGAAAACGTCTTTTCTCGCGCTGAACGACGTTTTAGGGTCGAAATGTGCTTTTCCTGACGATTTGAGCGCTTTTACGCATCGACATTGTCGTTTTTCCGATAGGGGGAATATTTGATACGAAAACGTCTTTTCTCGCGCTGAACGACGTTTTCGGAGCGAAAAGTGCTTTTCCTGACGATTTGAGCGCTTTTACGCATCGACATTGTCGTTTTTCCGATAGGGGGAATATTTGATACGAAAACGTCTTTTCTCGCGCTGAACGACGTTTTCGGGTCGAAAAGTGCTTTTCCTGACGATTTGAGCGCTTTTACGCATCGACATTGTCGTTTTTCCGATAGGGGGAATATTTGATACGAAAACGTCTTTTCTCGCGCTGAACGACGTTTTCGGGTCGAAATGTGCTTTTCCTGACGATTTGAGCGCTTTTACGCATCGACATTGTCGTTTTTCCGATAGGGGGAATATTTGATACGAAAACGTCTTTTCTCGCGCTGAACGACGTTTTCGGAGCGAAAAGTGCTTTTCCTGACGATTTGAGCGCTTTTACGCATCGACATTGTCGTTTTTCCGATAGGGGGAATATTTGATACGAAAACGTCTTTTCTCGCGCTGAACGACGTTTTCGGGTCGAAAAGTGCTTTTCCTGACGATTTGAGCGCTTTTACGCATCGACATTGTCGTTTTTCCGATAGGGGGAATATTTGATACGAAAACGTCTTTTCTCGCGCTGAACGACGTTTTCGGGTCGAAATGTGCTTTTCCTGACGATTTGAGCGCTTTTACGCATCGACATTGTCGTTTTTCCGATAGGGGGAATATTTGATACGAAAACGTCTTTTCTCGCGCTGAACGACGTTTTCGGGTCGAAAAGTGCTTTTCCTGACGATTTGAGCGCTTTTACGCATCGACATTGTCGTTTTTCCGATACGGGGAATATTTGATACGAAAACGTCTTTTCTCGCGCTGAACGACGTTTTCGCGACGAAAAGTGCTTTTCCTGACGATTTGAGCGCTTTTACGCATCGACATTGTCGTTTTTCCGATAGGGGGAAAATGTGATGAGAAAACGTCTTTTCTCGCGCTGAACGACGTTTTCGGGTCGAAATGTGCTTTTCCTGACGATTTGAGCGCTTTTACGCATCGACATTGTCGTTTTTCCGATACAGGGAATATTTGATACAAAAACGTCTTTTCTCGCGCTGAACGACGTTTTCGGGTCGAAAAGTGCTTTTCCTGACGATTTGAGCGCTTTTACGCATCTACATTGTCGTTTATCCGATACGGGGAGAATGTGATGAGAAAACGTCTTTTCTCGCGCTGAACGACGTTTTCGCGACGAAAAGTGCTTTTCCTGACGATTTGAGCGCTTTTACGCATCGACATTGTCGTTTTTCCGATAGGGGGAATATTTGATACGAAAACGTCTTTTCTCGCGCTGAACGACGTTTTCGGGTCGAAATGTGCTTTTCCTGACGATTTGAGCGCTTTTACGCATCGACATCGTCGTTTTTCCGATAGGGGGAATATTTGATACGAAAACGTCTTTTCTCGCGCTGAACGACGTTTTCGGGTCGAAATGTGCTTTTCCTGACGATTTGAGCGCTTTTACGCATCGACATCGTCGTTTTTCCGATACGGGGAATATTTGATGAGAAAACGTCTTTTCTCGCGCTGAACGACGTTTTCGGGTCGAAAAGTGCTTTTCCTGACGATTTGAGCGCTTTTACGCATCGACATCGTCGTTTTTCCGATACGGGGAATATTTGATGAGAAAACGTCTTTTCTCGCGCTGAACGACGTTTTCGGGTCGAAAAGTGCTTTTCCTGACGATTTGAGCGCTTTTACGCATCGACATTGTCGTTTTTCCGATAGGGGGAATATTTGATACGAAAACGTCTTTTCTCGCGCTGAACGACGTTTTCGGGTCGAAATGTGCTTTTCCTGACGATTTGAGCGCTTTTACGCATCGACATTGTCGTTTTTCCGATAGGGGGAATATTTGATACGAAAACGTCTTTTCTCGCGCTGAACGACGTTTTCGGGTCGAAAAGTGCTTTTCCTGACGATTTGAGCGCTTTTACGCATCGACATTGTCGTTTTTCCGATAGGGGGAATATTTGATACGAAAACGTCTTTTCTCGCGCTGAACGACGTTTTCGGAGCGAAAAGTGCTTTTCCTGGCGATTTGAGCGCTTTTACGCATCGACATTGTCGTTTTTCCGATAGGGGGAATATTTGATACGAAAACGTCTTTTCTCGCGCTGAACGACGTTTTCGGAGCGAAAAGTGCTTTTCCTGACGATTTGAGCGCTTTTACGCATCGACATTGTCGTTTTTCCGATAGGGGGAATATTTGATACGAAAACGTCTTTTCTCGCGCTGAACGACGTTTTCGGGTCGAAAAGTGCTTTTCCTGACGATTTGAGCGCTTTTACGCATCGACATTGTCGTTTTTCCGATAGGGGGAATATTTGATACGAAAACGTCTTTTCTCGCGCTGAACGACGTTTTCGGTTCGAAAAGAGCATTTCCTGACGATTCGAGCGCTTTTACGCATCGACATTGTCGTTTTTCCGATAGGGGTAATATTTCATACGAAAACGTCTTTTCTCGCGCTGAACGACGTTTTCGGGTCGAAAAGTGCTTTTCCTGACGATTTGAGCGCTTTTACGCATCGACATTGTCGTTTTTCCGATAGGGGGAATATTTGATACGAAAACGTCTTTTCTCGCGCTGAACGACGTTTTCGCGTCGAAAAGTGCTTTTCCTGACGATTTGAGCGCTTTTACGCATGGACATTGTCGTTTTTCCGATAGGGGTTATATTTCATACGAAAACGTCTTTTCTCGCGCTGAACGACGTTTTCGCGTCGAAAAGTGTTTTTCCTGACGATTTGAGTGCTTTTACGCATCGACATTGTCGTTTTTCCGATAGGGGTTATATTTCATACGAAAACGTCTTTTCTCGCGCTGAACGACGTTTTCGCGTCGAAAAGTGTTTTTCCTGACGATTTGAGTGCTTTTACGCATCGACATTGTCGTTTTTCCGATAGGGGTTATATTTCATACGAAAACGTCTTTTCTCGCGCTGAACGACGTTTTCGGGTCGAAAAGTGCTTTTCCTGACGATTTGAGCGCTTTTACGCATCGACATTGTCGGTTTTTCCGATAGGGGGAATATTTCATACGAAAACGTCTTTGCTCGCGCTGACCTACGTTTTCGCGTCGAAAAGTGCTTTTCCTGACGATTTGAGCGCTTTTACGCATCGACATTGTCGTTTTTCCGATAGGGGGAATATTTGATACGAAAACGTCTTTTCTCGCGCTGAACGACGTTTTCGGAGCGAAAAGTGCTTTTCCTGACGATTTGAGCGCTTTTACGCATCGACATTGTCGTTTTTCCGATAGGGGGAAAATGTGATGAGAAAACGTCTTTTCTCGCGCTGAACGACGTTTTAGGGTCGAAATGTGCTTTTCCTGACGATTTGAGCGCTTTTACGCATCGACATTGTCGTTTTTCCGATACGGGGAAAATGTGATGAGAAAACGTCTTTTCTCGCGCTGAACGACGTTTTCGGGTCGAAATGTGCTTTTCCTGACGATTTGAGCGCTTTTACGCATCGACATTGTCGTTTTTCCGATAGGGGGAAAATGTGGTGAGAAAACGTCTTTTCTCGCGCTGAACGACGTTTTAGGGTCGAAATGTGCTTTTCCTGACGATTTGAGCGCTTTTACGCATCGACATTGTCGTTTTTCCGATAGGGGGAATATTTGATACGAAAACGTCTTTTCTCGCTCTGAACGACGTTTTCGGAGCGAAAAGTGCTTTTCCTGACGATTTGAGCGCTTTTACGCATCGACATTGTCGTTTTTCCGATAGGGGGAATATTTGATACGAAAACGTCTTTTCTCGCGCTGAACGACGTTTTCGGGTCGAAAAGTGCTTTTCCTGACGATTTGAGCGCTTTTACGCATCGACATTGTCGTTTTTCCGATAGGGGGAATATTTGATACGAAAACGTCTTTTCTCGCGCTGAACGACGTTTTCGGGTCGAAATGTGCTTTTCCTGACGATTTGAGCGCTTTTACGCATCGACATTGTCGTTTTTCCGATAGGGGAATATTTGATACGAAAACGTCTTTTCTCGCGCTGAACGACGTTTTCGGAGCGAAAAGTGCTTTTCCTGACGATTTGAGCGCTTTTACGCATCGACATTGTCGTTTTTCCGATAGGGGGAATATTTGATACGAAAACGTCTTTTCTCGCGCTGAACGACGTTTTCGAGTCGAAAAGGTGCTTTTCCTGACGATTTGAGCGCTTTTACGCATCGACATTGTCGTTTTTCCGATAGGGGGAATATTTGATACGAAAACGTCTTTTCTCGCGCTGAACGACGTTTTCGGGTCGAAATGTGCTTTTCCTGACGATTTGAGCGCTTTTACGCATCGACATTGTCGTTTTTCCGATAGGGGGAATATTTGATACGAAAACGTCTTTTCTCGCGCTGAACGACGTTTTCGGGTCGAAAAGTGCTTTTCCTGACGATTTGAGCGCTTTTACGCATCGACATTGTCGTTTTTCCGATACGGGGAATATTTGATACGAAAACGTCTTTTCTCGCGCTGAACGACGTTTTCGCGACGAAAAGTGCTTTTCCTGACGATTTGAGCGCTTTTACGCATCGACATTGTCGTTTTTCCGATAGGGGGAAAATGTGATGAGAAAACGTCTTTTCTCGCGCGGAACGACGTTTTCGGGTCGAAATGTGCTTTTCCTGACGATTTGAGCGCTTTTACGCATCGACATTGTCGTTTTTCCGATACAGGGAATATTTGATACAAAAACGTCTTTTCTCGCGCTGAACGACGTTTTCGGGTCGAAAAGTGCTTTTCCTGACGATTTGAGCGCTTTTACGCATCTACATTGTCGTTTATCCGATACGGGGAGAATGTGATGAGAAAACGTCTTTTCTCGCGCTGAACGACGTTTTCGCGACGAAAAGTGCTTTTCCTGACGATTTGAGCGCTTTTACGCATCGACATTGTCGTTTTTCCGATAGGGGGAATATTTGATACGAAAACGTCTTTTCTCGCGCTGAACGACGTTTTCGGGTCGAAATGTGCTTTTCCTGACGATTTGAGCGCTTTTACGCATCGACATCGTCGTTTTTCCGATACGGGGAATATTTGATGAGAAAACGTCTTTTCTCGCGCTGAACGACGTTTTCGGGTCGAAAAGTGCTTTTCCTGACGATTTGAGCGCTTTTACGCATCGACATCGTCGTTTTTCCGATACGGGGAATATTTGATGAGAAAACGTCTTTTCTCGCGCTGAACGACGTTTTCGGGTCGAAAAGTGCTTTTCCTGACGATTTGAGCGCTTTTACGCATCGACATTGTCGTTTTTCCGATAGGGGGAATATTTGATACGAAAACGTCTTTTCTCGCGCTGAACGACGTTTTCGGGTCGAAATGTGCTTTTCCTGACGATTTGAGCGCTTTTACGCATCGACATTGTCGTTTTTCCGATAGGGGGAATATTTGATACGAAAACGTCTTTTCTCGCGCTGAACGACGTTTTCGGGTCGAAAAGTGCTTTTCCTGACGATTTGAGCGCTTTTACGCATCGACATTGTCGTTTTTCCGATAGGGGGAATATTTGATACGAAAACGTCTTTTCTCGCGCTGAACGACGTTTTCGGAGCGAAAAGTGCTTTTCCTGGCGATTTGAGCGCTTTTACGCATCGACATTGTCGTTTTTCCGATAGGGGGAATATTTGATACGAAAACGTCTTTTCTCGCGCTGAACGACGTTTTCGGAGCGAAAAGTGCTTTTCCTGACGATTTGAGCGCTTTTACGCATCGACATTGTCGTTTTTCCGATAGGGGGAATATTTGATACGAAAACGTCTTTTCTCGCGCTGAACGACGTTTTCGGGTCGAAAAGTGCTTTTCCTGACGATTTGAGCGCTTTTACGCATCGACATTGTCGTTTTTCCGATAGGGGGAATATTTGATACGAAAACGTCTTTTCTCGCGCTGAACGACGTTTTCGGTTCGAAAAGAGCATTTCCTGACGATTCGAGCGCTTTTACGCATCGACATTGTCGTTTTTCCGATAGGGGTAATATTTCATACGAAAACGTCTTTTCTCGCGCTGAACGACGTTTTCGGGTCGAAAAGTGCTTTTCCTGACGATTTGAGCGCTTTTACGCATCGACATTGTCGTTTTTCCGATAGGGGGAATATTTGATACGAAAACGTCTTTTCTCGCGCTGAACGACGTTTTCGCGTCGAAAAGTGCTTTTCCTGACGATTTGAGCGCTTTTACGCATGGACATTGTCGTTTTTCCGATAGGGGTTATATTTCATACGAAAACGTCTTTTCTCGCGCTGAACGACGTTTTCGCGTCGAAAAGTGTTTTTCCTGACGATTTGAGTGCTTTTACGCATCGACATTGTCGTTTTTCCGATAGGGGTTATATTTCATACGAAAACGTCTTTTCTCGCGCTGAACGACGTTTTCGCGTCGAAAAGTGTTTTTCCTGACGATTTGAGCGCTTTTACGCATCGACATTGTCGTTTTTCCGATAGGGGTTATATTTCATACGAAAACGTCTTTTCTCGCGCTGAACGACGTTTTAGGGTCGAAATGTGCTTTTCCTGACGATTTGAGCGCTTTTACGCATCGACATTGTCGTTTTTCCGATACGGGGAAAATGTGATGAGAAAACGTCTTTTCTCGCGCTGAACGACGTTTTCGGGTCGAAATGTGCTTTTCCTGACGATTTGAGCGCTTTTACGCATCGACATTGTCGTTTTTCCGATAGGGGGAAAATGTGGTGAGAAAACGTCTTTTCTCGCGCTGAACGACGTTTTAGGGTCGAAATGTGCTTTTCCTGACGATTTGAGCGCTTTTACGCATCGACATTGTCGTTTTTCCGATAGGGGGAATATTTGATACGAAAACGTCTTTTCTCGCGCTGAACGACGTTTTCGGAGCGAAAAGTGCTTTTCCTGACGATTTGAGCGCTTTTACGCATCGACATTGTCGTTTTTCCGATAGGGGGAATATTTGATACGAAAACGTCTTTTCTCGCGCTGAACGACGTTTTCGGGTCGAAAAGTGCTTTTCCTGACGATTTGAGCGCTTTTACGCATCGACATTGTCGTTTTTCCGATAGGGGGAATATTTGATACGAAAACGTCTTTTCTCGCGCTGAACGACGTTTTCGGGTCGAAATGTGCTTTTCCTGACGATTTGAGCGCTTTTACGCATCGACATTGTCGTTTTTCCGATAGGGGGAATATTTGATACGAAAACGTCTTTTCTCGCGCTGAACGACGTTTTCGGAGCGAAAAGTGCTTTTCCTGACGATTTGAGCGCTTTTACGCATCGACATTGTCGTTTTTCCGATAGGGGGAATATTTGATACGAAAACGTCTTTTCTCGCGCTGAACGACGTTTTCGGGTCGAAAAGTGCTTTTCCTGACGATTTGAGCGCTTTTACGCATCGACATTGTCGTTTTTCCGATAGGGGGAATATTTGATACGAAAACGTCTTTTCTCGCGCTGAACGACGTTTTCGGGTCGAAATGTGCTTTTCCTGACGATTTGAGCGCTTTTACGCATCGACATTGTCGTTTTTCCGATAGGGGGAATATTTGATACGAAAACGTCTTTTCTCGCGCTGAACGACGTTTTCGGGTCGAAAAGTGCTTTTCCTGACGATTTGAGCGCTTTTACGCATCGACATTGTCGTTTTTCCGATACGGGGAATATTTGATACGAAAACGTCTTTTCTCGCGCTGAACGACGTTTTCGCGACGAAAAGTGCTTTTCCTGACGATTTGAGCGCTTTTACGCATCGACATTGTCGTTTTTCCGATAGGGGGAAAATGTGATGAGAAAACGTCTTTTCTCGCGCTGAACGACGTTTTCGGGTCGAAATGTGCTTTTCCTGACGATTTGAGCGCTTTTACGCATCGACATTGTCGTTTTTCCGATACAGGGAATATTTGATACAAAAACGTCTTTTCTCGCGCTGAACGACGTTTTCGGGTCGAAAAGTGCTTTTCCTGACGATTTGAGCGCTTTTACGCATCTACATCGTCGTTTATCCGATACGGGGAGAATGTGATGAGAAAACGTCTTTTCTCGCGCTGAACGACGTTTTCGCGACGAAAAGTGCTTTTCCTGACGATTTGAGCGCTTTTACGCATCGACATTGTCGTTTTTCCGATACGGGGAATATTTGATGAGAAAACGTCTTTTCTCGCGCTGAACGACGTTTTCGGGTCGAAAAGTGCTTTTCCTGACGATTTGAGCGCTTTTACGCATCGACATTGTCGTTTTTCCGATAGGGGGAATATTTGATACGAAAACGTCTTTTCTCGCGCTGAACGACGTTTTCGGAGCGAAAAGTGCTTTTCCTGACGATTTGAGCGCTTTTACGCATCGACATCGTCGTTTTTCCGATACGGGGAATATTTGATGAGAAAACGTCTTTTCTCGCGCTGAACGACGTTTTAGGGTCGAAATGTGCTTTTCCTGACGATTTGAGCGCTTTTACGCATCGACATTGTCGTTTTTCCGATAGGGGGAATATTTGATACGAAAACGTCTTTTCTCGCGCTGAACGACGTTTTCGGAGCGAAAAGTGCTTTTCCTGACGATTTGAGCGCTTTTACGCATCGACATTGTCGTTTTTCCGATAGGGGGAATATTTGATACGAAAACGTCTTTTCTCGCGCTGAACGACGTTTTCGGGTCGAAAAGTGCTTTTCCTGACGATTTGAGCGCTTTTACGCATCGACATTGTCGTTTTTCCGATAGGGGGAATATTTGATACGAAAACGTCTTTTCTCGCGCTGAACGACGTTTTCGGGTCGAAATGTGCTTTTCCTGACGATTTGAGCGCTTTTACGCATCGACATTGTCGTTTTTCCGATAGGGGGAATATTTGATACGAAAACGTCTTTTCTCGCGCTGAACGACGTTTTCGGGTCGAAATGTGCTTTTCCTGACGATTTGAGCGCTTTTACGCATCGACATTGTTGTTTTTCCGATAGGGGGAATATTTGATACGAAAACGTCTTTTCTCGCGCTGAACGACGTTTTCGGGTCGAAAAGTGCTTTTCCTGACGATTTGAGCGCTTTTACGCATCGACATTGTCGTTTATCCGATACGGGGAGAATGTGATGAGAAAACGTCTTTTCTCGCACAGAACGACGTTTTCGCGACGAAAAGTGCTTTTCCTGACGATTTGAGCGCTTTTACGCATCGACATTGTCGTTTTTCCGATAGGGGGAATATTTGATACGAAAACGTCTTTTCTCGCGCTGAACGACGTTTTCGGAGCGAAAAGTGCTTTTCCTGACGATTTGAGCGCTTTTACGCATCGACATCGTCGTTTTTCCGATACGGGGAAAATGTGATGAGAAAACGTCTTTTCTCGCGCTGAACGACGTTTTCGGGTCGAAAAGTGCTTTTCCTGACGATTTGAGCGCTTTTACGCATCGACATCGTCGTTTTTTCCGATACGGGGAATATTTGATGAGAAAACGTCTTTTCTCGCGCTGAACGACGTTTTCGGGTCGAAAAGTGCTTTTCCTGACGATTTGAGCGCTTTTACGCATCGACATTGTCGTTTTTCCGATACGGGGAAAATGTGATGAGAAAACGTCTTTTCTCGCGCTGAACGACGTTTTCGGGTCGAAATGTGCTTTTCCTGACGATTTGAGCGCTTTTACGCATCGACATTGTCGTTTTTCCGATAGGGGGAAAATGTGATGAGAAAACGTCTTTTCTCGCGCTGAACGACGTTTTAGGGTCGAAATGTGCTTTTCCTGACGATTTGAGCGCTTTTACGCATCGACATTGTCGTTTTTCCGATAGGGGGAATATTTGATACGAAAACGTCTTTTCTCGCGCTGAACGACGTTTTCGGAGCGAAAAGTGCTTTTCCTGACGATTTGAGCGCTTTTACGCATCGACATTGTCGTTTTTCCGATAGGGGGAATATTTGATACGAAAACGTCTTTTCTCGCGCTGAACGACGTTTTCGGG